>NC_083597.1:33271317-33576484 GCF_020882245.1 Rhopalosiphum padi
TAAACATGATGTATCATTTATGAAGTATTTCTTATAAAACAAAAACTGCATTCTTTATAAAACATCCTATATATTCAAATGATCTAAGTGGTTCTCAGGGTATGTGGTAAAACTTTGTTTTCATATTATTTGTAAATAAACGAGTTCTAAAATTATCTATTATTAACCAAGGATTTGTAGAAACTGCAGTACCAGGAACAGTACCGATGAACAATTACTGTCGTAATAGATCAGCCACTTCTTGGGAGGGATCTTTCAATCCAAAGGTTTTCCAATCGTCTCAACTTCTATAACAATAAACTATGTTTACAATAAAATATAATATACTATTAAAAATAAATTTACAATTTTGTAATTAAATGGAATAGTAATACAAATTTAACAATATAAATATTGGTTTTTTTGTTATAATTTATATCTTAATTAATAATAAAAATAAATATTATGGTATTTGTGCCGGATACAGAGAATAATAGGCCGTG
Organism: Rhopalosiphum padi; assembly: GCF_020882245.1. Classification (NCBI taxonomy): domain Eukaryota; kingdom Metazoa; phylum Arthropoda; class Insecta; order Hemiptera; family Aphididae; genus Rhopalosiphum; species Rhopalosiphum padi. Next base: position 33,271,800 of record NC_083597.1, read on the forward strand.
AAATTGATCACTAAAATGCTTCACGCGCACTATGACCTATCGGCTACCGACAGCTATGCTGTATGCTATATGTGTGGTATTTAATAATATATAGCTCAATCAGTGGTATAGACGGGATCGCCGAGTAAATATTAATTAGATATGTAATGATTTTGAGTGTGTTAGCGTGTATTCATATATGATGTAACTGTATATGTTTGGCCGGACAAAATAAATGGTTTAACAAAAAATTATCGGAGCAGGGAATAACCATAAAAATAATACCTGTAAAAAATAATCTGAGGAAATAATACCTATTGAAAAATTACTCGCGGAAATAACGCCTCAATGAAAAAATACCCGTAAAAATAATACATATTAGAGAAGATTATGATAAAATAATTTGCGGGCCGGGAGCGTAAAATATAAATACACGTGACCGAACACAAAACTTGTACTTTGCATGCCTCTTGCACCTAGGACTTAAAATATAATGAAATAGCTGGGTGTGTAGTGGTGTAATAGCTCGAACAGCAGTGGTTGGTATCGCAGGGAAAATAATACTGTCGAGCTTTGTAGACTTGTAGTGCGTGTTCATGAAAATGTGTCTTGTATATAAATCTGTATGTACGTTTGTATCATGTATGTGTGTAGACTTTAAATCAAAGGCAAAGGTAACTCTAATAAAAAATAAAAACAGTTGATTCAAAAATATAGATAATAAATGTAGTAAAAATGTATGTCATGATTATATAATAGGCCCAACTATAATGTCGATTAGGCATGACCAGTAATAACTAAGAAGTACAAATAGCAAATATATAAAGAAATCACAACCAAAAGAATATAAATAGTTACTATAATAAATGGACGGCCCTTATAACTAAACAAAATAAAATACACGTGCAATAAAGCATAATAATATTACTATAAAGTATATATAATAACATAAAAACTCGTGGCCCGCGATGCACGGCTGACTAGCTGCTACCTACGTATAATTATAATAACAATTGGTATACAAAATCCAAAAATAACTAACGATAATACAAAAATAAATAGGGCGATTAGCCCCTACATGATTTATCAAAATTGGCGATTCGCACCAATACAAAAATATATAACAAAAATTAATAGAATAATAGTTCTATTTATATAGAAAATAATTCTTTTACTATTAGAGTAAATACAAACATGTTACAATAGAATAATACACGTACCGGTCCTATCTTGCCAATGTAAGGTACAAGACAAGAATCACGTACGGTGACCTTCAAGTTACGTCCACCGTTGATCCGGTGGTGACAGATAAAACGTCAATGCAATCTGTATAATATTATATAACTTATGATAAACACTAATAATTGAATAAAAATTAACATTAAAATGACTTGGTGCGAGCGCGTGTAGTTGTGTGTGTGTAAACAGCTAATCCTCCGTGCCCGTGACATATTTAATTATTTTATACAATTTAATCTTTTACTATTATAGCGTTATTACGGAAACAATATACATATTTATAGGTACATTAAAAAACAATTATACATTCATATTTGATTGGTATTTTATTGAGTAAATTTAAAAAAACTGAATACAGTTATGTTATAACTTTATAAGAAAATATAATTCAATAGGAGAATAAGTCAATGAAGAAGTTGAAAACGAGTATCTCCACTGCTTGCAGATGATACATGTTATGTTATATGGCTTATAACTAAACCTACAAGTGGTTCATTGTGTAGTGGTATATGACGCTCTCCATGAAGCACAAATATATAGAATTATAGAATGACCACATCGTCCCTAGCCATAAGACATAATATATACATGTCAATAAAATATAACTAATACATGATACGTTAGGCGATTAGGATATATCAAGTTTTTAAGAGATGACGGAGGTGCAATATATCTCATTATATAATTTAACTTGAAACAGTTATAGACTTAGAGTCTTTCAACCACCAGTGGCGACGCAGCGCAATAAAATGTTACAATAACGAGAATTTTTATTTAATATTTAGGTTACCTATTGAATTATTTAGGTTATCATATTATGTACTAAGATGTTTTTAAAAACCTTATTTGAGTTCCAAGTAAAACGTATGATAGGTTAAATGCTCAAAAACATTAAAAAACCTTTCTGTTCTATGTCACCCGAAACTCAATGTGATGACTTTGATCATTCACTTTTTATATTGTTTTTAACCGAGTTATGGTTAAGTTTCATTTTTTTTTTATGCAAATATATTCATTTATACTGTAAGCCTATACTAGATTTTTTTTCAAATTTAAAAAATTAATATTGAAGTCGCAGGAGCCTGGGAAATTAAAAACCGTGTTCATTTTACCCGTGTTACATGGCAATAACGAAACAGTTTATATACTTCGGGTGACACATTTGATAATGCTTTTAATAATGGTTCATAATGTTTTACTGTTTCTTCTGCTCCATATTTATAGTTTAAAACTGTTCTTCTATAGTTATTTTGTAAATCTTTTTTAATATTAATTATTTTTTGTAACTCACATGTTGGTGAATATTGTTTTTTATTTAATTTTTTTATATCATTTTCACCTTCATCTTCATCTATTTTTATAACATTTAACTTTTTTTATTTTTATTCTAAATTTGATTTTTTATAAGTTTTTTGTAAATTTTGTCTAAAATGAATTAATTATTTCATTTTTTCTGTTTCGTTTTCTAAATTAGTTCCTTTCTTAAAATTGTTTTGTGTTTCTGGTGGCTCCTCCATAAATGTAACATTTTTTAAATTTTTTTCTAATTTTTTTATTAAGTCTATTGTTATGAAACCATACGTTTTAATTTTTTTTTTTTCACAGGTCGTCCAGGTTATTCATTGTCTTCGTCATTCCATCACCATAACCAGACTTTAATAGTTGCTAAGTTAATTTAAGTATTGTCCCTATTTTGTGAGCTCTTTGGTCATTGTACCAGACCGGATCGACCTCAGAGACCCCTCCCCATAATTAACTTGCATCATCATAATTCCCGTGATAGATCTTTCCTGTTCCTTGGTGTCGTCGTGCACGTAAAATTGCTTATTCTAAAGGTGTGAGGCGTAGGCATAATTGTATAGATAGTCGGCGATACTCGGATGTCACAAATAATCTTCCGTGTAGCCCTTATTATTGGGTGCGTAGAGTCATAAATCATAATATCTCTTTATATAATAATTAAAAGTTGAGTTCATCACATAAAATCTAGTACCAATAAGTCTTAATAGCTGCATATAAATATATAATTAGATATTGTATACATTTATAATATTGTCAAAAATAATTTTTTCATTAAAACGAAAATTTTATTAAATTTATTTCTGAAATGTTTTTCGTAAACTTTTACATATTATCATCACTAACTTCAAATAATAATATTATATATAATAAAATCAACAAAACTTAGGGAATTTTTTTTTGGTTTCAAAAACGCTGATGTAATCTGCAATGGATTTCAACAAGAACCCTCCCACAAAAAAAAAAAAAAATTAAAATATTGTTATCAGTGATACTAATTTAGTAAAATCGTTAAAGTTAATTTACCCAGAATGATGGTTGATTCGATTAGGCTACTTTTGCGCTCAGCGCCTCAAATATAACACGTCTAGTTTCCGTCATTCGTCAATATAACTAACAAATTGATAATATATTTTCTTCATTCATGTAAACATTAATACTTTTTGTAATTTTGATTATAAAGAGAATTAAATATTTTATGATTTAAAAATCAAAAGTCAAAACACCAAAATGTGTTTAATTATCAAGAAAGCATTTATATTTATTATAATATCATTCAGTCATATGGAGATTGATAGGAAAATAAAATTAATACAATTTTTGATTCACAAATACAAATTAAACTAATAATAATAAAAACAATTATATGTATATCAAAATCTTAATACTTTAACGTAAAACCCATAATTGTTGTAAACATATTTTTTTTTAAATATACAATTGCAATTCATAAAATTAAATCATTTATATTAATTTTTAATGAGAATTTGTCTGTACAAAGTCCTCCTTTAACAGGATACCTATTAATAACATACATTTTTAGATTTTAACTATTCAACACATTTATTCAAAAATATGTTTAAAAAGGGTTATCAAAATATTTTTATAATTAAATATAAATATACATAATATATATATTCCGAAATCCATCTTGAGTGTTTGATCCATGGATTATCATTTTATTTCCAATTATGTAAGATAAGTCCACAGCAAAAACATTCAACGATATCTTTTTTCCTGAATTTATAAAATTACATTCAGCTAATGAGTATTTATCTTGAGATGAAGTTAATGGAAATAAATTGAATGTTTTCAATCTTGATAAAAATGTAGTATATTATTGTGGATTATGCATTGTTTCGTAATAAGTAACAAGTGAGCAAAAATTGTTGCTAAATTTTTGAAAATATATTTTTTTAAATTGAAAATATTCACTTAATAAAAATATCTTGTAAAATAATAGCAGAACTTGATCAAACGGAGGTTTATTATTAACTGAACTAAAGTGGATTAAATAAGCAACTTATAACTTTTTAAAAAATTGCAGTGTAACCAACATGTATGAATGTATGATATATAGAGGGAAAAAATGGTGTTAAGGAAAATATTTCCGCTTGAACTTTTAAAATCTCCCTGCCCAAAAGTGCTGTGAACATACATTATGGTTTTTGAAAAACAGTGTTTTTTCGTGTTACAGGGAAATAAAAATAGCTTGAGCGAGATATTCCCACTTAAACTTTAAAAATCTCCCTGCCCAAAAGTGCTGTGAAAATACAAATACATACTACTAATAGTAAGATACATTCATTTAAAACAGTAAAAACGTGTTACATCATATAGTCAATGCTTACCAATTATTATTTTATACACTAGCTATTATATAATGTGTAAAATATATTTTTTCCATAATGATATTAATTTATTAATTTTATTAGTTTTTTTTTCAATTTAAATAGTATTGATTTTTATGTCGACGAAGTCAACGTTTTTTTTTTTAAAGTATTGTCTTGACCGTCAACAAATTCCCTTCACGAGCAATCAACGAAGCTAAGCTTCGAGCACTTACAATGGTGAATGCGGTCTAGGAAAAATGGACGTAGCCGTTTAAACGTAGGGACAATTAGACGCAAAAAAAATTTATATATGTATATAAATCTGTAAATAAAATTAATAAGCCATTTATATTTATTAACATAAGTCAAAAATGAATATAAAATATTTAAATATATAAATTTTTAATTATATAAAATATTAAAACTAAAAATATATCTAAAACAAATGTTTTATTTTAATAGGTACGTCAATAATTAAAATAAAATATCAAAAACAAGTTATTTATACTAGTAATTTATTTATTTTAGTAGGTATGTAAAATTGTATATATAAAATATAAATAAAAAAAATGATATATTGTAATACCTAAAAAAATTATGAATGTCAAACATAGTTATTTATATTAATTATATTACTTATCTTATATATTCTTATGTAATAATATTAAATATGATCAACATTTTATTTTAATGCAGAGAAATATTTTGTGCGATACTGCGTAAAAATTATATTTTTTAGTTCTAGTGTCATACCTTTGAATAATTTTTAGGTTAGATTAAAATATTTTAATGATGATCTATTATAATATTATTTATTTTCTTTATATATTTTCTTTATATATTTTTTTTTTACGTCCATTTGTCTCCATGTCAAAACAACCACGTCCAAACGGCTACGTCCATTTGTTCTCATTCGTGGTGAATGATATGGAACAAAAATATTTAGTTCCTGATCATAATAAAGCTATTCGACCTGAATACATTTTGCCTTTAAATAGCACAACATGACACTATTTTACACATTTTATCTGTGTTATTTTCCTCTACGAATACTGATATCATGAATTGGACTATGCATTAATCAATTTATTAATTAATACCTAATTAATTATGTTATAATCAATGGTTTAATAGAGATAATAAATTTAGATTCCATTTAGAATATTCATTTTTATTACCTAGACAATAATAGGTTTTCCACATTTTTTATTTTATATTGAAAATTAAAAACGTTTTTATAAAGACATGTTTATTAAAAACGAAAATTAAACCCATAAGTAGTTTCATAAAATTCTTGTCACATAATATTAAGCCGTAAACGTAGATCGTACATACAAAATATGTTATTTTTTCTTTCCCAAAAGTGTTGTTTTGCGGGACTTTGTTCATATTATGTATTAAATGCACTCTAAAAAAGTCTTCTGCACCAATTTGATTTCAAACGGAAGTTAAAACTCCAAATTCAAGTGTGAGATCACGGGGGTAATAAAACGCACTTGATTTAAATTGAGGAACATATCAAAGTTATTGCAAAGTTCTTAGCATTGTTGTATATCAATCGATACATCGTGAAGAGATTCTCTTCGCGGCGAAATGTCCGGGTTCGTTATTTTTATAATAGTATAAATCCTATTACCCGGATATTTGTTCATTTGTCATTTATCAAATTTCCCCACATGTAGGATAAAAATGTAATATAGTATATACTTCTGCAATGTACATAGTATGTTAAATAAATGATAAAAAAACGATATTTTATCAAAAACTAAAAATCAAAATATCGTAAAAAACCAACGAGAGAACACGTCATGTTCTTACCTAAAAGTTTAATAATATATCAATTCACTCTAGTATTAAAACTAAAAGCACGTTATTGTAACTGGTGAACGAAAATGTATTATGTCGTACGTGTGTAAGACAGAGACAACACAGCGGTAGAGATGTCTTCTTAATGTTGGAAATATTTGTTAATTTAAACTTATTCACTAATAATATTAAGTCTAATGCAGGGGCGGACCTTGCAGCCTGCAGGTGAGAGTTTGAAAGGTCAGCTGACCCACAGTTTTTTTCTTAGTAAAATTTAATATTAAATACAGTGTACTCTCGATTATTTGTGGAATAGGGTTGCAGGGCATCCACCCAAAAACAAATTCCGCAGATAATCAAAAAAATTAAAATTACGAATTAAATGTATCAACAATATTACCAAAAAGTATTAATATGTATTAAAAAAGTGTAGGTATTGTATTTTACGTCATTATCGAGTAATTGGCTATCACAATCTAATAATAACCAATAATAAAACCGATAATTATGAATAATGTAGATATATATATTTTTTGTATACATATTATTGGTATGTACTTAGGTGATTCCGCGGAAGACAACGGATAATCCGCAACGCGGATAGTCCACACTCCACTCGCGGATAATCGAGAGTACACTGTAATAATAATTTATAAATATACACAGGCTCAAGAACATTTCAATAAAATTATAACTATAAATGTAAAAATATATTATTATGATATATAAAAAGCAGGGATGAAAAACGTTTTTAATTTTTCCGTTTCCATTATTGTTTATTGGTTTAAAAAATATAGTTTTTATTTAACGTTTTTAAACGTTTTTAATAATAATTACGTTTTCTTTTTCATTTTTATATTGTTATAAGTTATTATAGTACCACGCAATACAGTTGTATACAACAAATAAAATAGTTGAAATTATTTGTTCTTAACAGGTATTTTAATTTTAATTATAATTTATAATTTATATAAAAATTACCAAAGCCCCCTTCTATGTTTCAAATGATACACTCCATAATGACCTCTCTATTCCAACAGTACAACATGTAGCTAAAACTCTGTATAAACGATTCCATTCAAATCTATTCAACCACCGCAATCCTCTAATTTCAAACTTATCTACTCTCAGTATCCCAGGTGACTCTGGAAGACGTTTAAAACGCAAATGGTGTCGGGATCTCCTGACTGAATAAAAAAAAAAAACCCAATCACAATATCAAGAAGTTCCATCGCTGGATGGATTCTTCGCTCAAGTCATCAGTCCCTTTTATTTTATTTTTATTATATTCCTATCTTATCAACACTTATACTCATTGTAAAAAATAATATATTTACAGATTGTATAATAAAAAAAATTAAAAACAAAAAAAAAATATAAAAATTATAAAATTAAAAATTTCAAATTAAAAGGTTGTTAAATTTTAAAAGTGCATAGTGAAACACTATTTCTAGAGTAAATAATAAAAATAACCCTGATGTTTAACAAACAGTTGTAGGTATAAAATACATCTAAACATCAAAATTTGCACAAAAATAAAGATAAACACTGTTAAAAATAAAAATAAAATAGAACAAGCTGTATTTTCTATAATACCTAAATAATAATAATTTAATATTTTAATATAATATTAATATTTAATAACATTAAGTTATAACCAAAAATGACATTTTCTTATAAATGATAACCATAGGCGTGTGCGCAGGAATTTTTCACAGGGTGTGAGCAGAATTATTTTATTAGGGGTTACTTGACCTAATACAATTCAATAAGATAATTAATATTGTCTCTTTATTATAATAATTAGTTTATAATAAGTTTAAATTTTTTTGACGCTGTTTTATTGATAATGAAAATAAAGAATATAAGATTTACATTTAATATTATTATTGGCTATTGTATAAAATAAAACAATTATTAGTTTACATATTATTACGTATTATACAAATAATTTTACTTAAGATACAATATAATTTACAATTATAATGGTAATCTTCAATGTATTGGTGAAAGTGTTTTAAACTCATCAATAATTTCCTCCATATAAGATTTTTCACTGAAGATGCTACATGACCAGACATTGGAGAAGCACCGTTATAATTTATAACTTAATATGTTCATCATGCATTTTTTAAACATAACAATTTTTATTTTTTTTTAATTATATTATAACAAAAATATCATTTTTATATTTTTTTTCATGGTATAATTTATTTTTGATTTTTTTTGTAACATTATTTTCGTTTTTTGGGATTTTTCATTATCGTTTTACAGTTGCAGTTTTTTGTTTTCGTGTTTGATTTTTTTTTTTGTTTAATAACGTTTTTTAAAATCGATTTCTATACATGAATTAAAAAGTCGTGAAAATTGGGTATTGAATTAAAAATATGGAGTTCCAAATTTTGCGGCCAGCGCATATTAACAAATATTAATAATAATGTACCTATAAATTGAAAAACATGTGTATAATAATAGCAGCGTACCGTATGCGCGGCTGTCTTAGACTTTATAAAACGTACACCGACTGTTTAAAATAAATACACAAATGTAATGCTGCCACTGATAAAAAGCAGCATATCACAAACAACCAATTGTAATAACGTAATAACTAATAAGTACATATCAACATTTGAATTAATGAAAAAGCGCAGAAAATTATAGTAATTAATATTCTTTACTATATTTATTTTATTTTTATATATTACAATAAAACATAACTTTATACATGAATTATTTTTGTATTGGAATAGAATTTAGAACTATACATTCTACTGTGAAAATGAATGCAGTTACTGAAAACTAAAATAAAATAAAATATATACTACTTACAGTTATATGTATACATAACTAATTAATTCTTTTTTTGTTTTGATGATAGATAATTAATAATTTAGAGTACCTATTCATTAAGTATAAATATAAAAAAAATATTAAATTTTCAACAAAAAAAAAGGTTGACTGATATAATATATACAATAATTTAAATGTAGTTAACATTGAAAGGGTTCATAAAATAATAATATACATATATATGGTAGTGGGTACATACATATACATGTACAGGATGTCCCGCGAGGATTTACCCATTGCGATATCTCCTGAAATAATGGAGATATCATAAATCTGGTTTTTTAATAAGATTCACAGGAACAAGAACTACAAATATTTAATATTTTAATTTATTTTTATGTTTTGGTAAAAAAGTTAAAAAATGTATTTTTTAATTTAATTATTTAAAAAAAAATTGAAGAGCTTTGTAGAGTTTTTTTTTCTGAAAATATTGACGGTTAAACATTTTAATTTCATCAATTTCCTGATTTTTTCTAGTTTCGAAAAAAACTGTGAATTATTTAATACGATAGTGCCATTATAGTGGTATCATTGTATCAAACATGTGGCCCGCCGCCCTCGTGCTCGTACGGCTGGCGAACGGGTTTCAGTGTGGCTCGCAATAAACGTCATATTTTATTTCTTCAACATTGTTAAATTTTTAAATAAAGTTAATAACTACCTATTGTACAAAATATCAATATGTACATTTTTGTTATACCTAGTATTAAATATTATAATTTTATTATAATAATTATAATAAATAGATAAAACAAATGTATTTTGTTTACTTTGAGTTTGAATTTAGTAAAAAAAGGCGTTTTGTCCGCTAACGTATAAATACGTAATAGTTAATATTTTATGGCTTGTTGGTAATTTGAGTATTGCATAGTCCACAATTTAAATACCTAATTTAATGTTTTGATATTATTGTCTTGTCCCATTTTTTGGCAAGACATAAACATAATATTATTAATTTATTGTTGGTCTAAAAAATAATGTAATATTTTGATAAAAATGATTACTACATAAATTCTAAAATCACATCATTTTTTACCCATGTCTATCATATTAATTTTAAGTAGTAAAATGTATGGTACTTAATACTTGTGATACTACGTTTTACAAATACAAATCATACTTTTTAGATAGAACATAGGAAAATTAAAATAAAATTTAAATGTAAGTAGGTACCAAGTAAAAATTGAAAAAAGCTATTTTGTAGTTTATTTTTCTGAAAGGATTAATATATTTAACTATATTTTATTATGATATCATTTTTTATAAACATAATATGATAGGTAATTTGAAATATATAGAAAATCAAAAAACAAAACATCAAATAACATTTTAAATTTCTCAAAACTTCTAATTACTTGACAAGAAAAATTTGCAAAATAAAATATAATGAAGATCTAATAGCAAAACAATATTTCTGTTACAATGTGAGTATTATTTATTTTAATTTCAATTTTATCCAATATAATTTTGTACTCATGTCTATTAGATTAAAATCTTCATTTTATTTTATTTTATAATAATTATAACTCACCAACTAATGATAGGTAGGTACTAGGTACATAATTGTTCTAACATATTTTCAAGAATATTTTCAATGCAATTGTGTTCAATCTGATAATCCTATGGACATATTACTGTAATGATATGCTCACACATCATAATTTATTGTATATTATATTATCTTTTTAAATAAATAACGGTAAATTTGTCGCACGCAGATAGCCGTCAATAAAAACCAATAATCCCTATTGATCACTGATGAAAGAAACGATTTACATTGTTTGGTCGCATGGGAACTCACACTTTATTGCGACAGTATGGCGCAAAGCGTGTGATCTTTTACGTGTGCCGCCAGAGACAAGGGATGGTCCAATGGGGCTCTCCGCCGTCAGGGAGAGAGCCGATTTCTCGAAGGACGCGGAGGCCTTTGTTGGAGCCGCCTGCGACGCTGGCAGGCTTGATCACGTCGTCTTCTCTCATCAGTGCGTACGCACCATTAGAATTAGTAACATCTCTCAAGAGTGCATGTGCACCAAATACTTTAATAATACACCCACCACACCGGAGACAGACTGCGAGCGACAACTGGACCATTTTCACCACAACGAAATACTTCAGTGTTGTTTTTTATTTGGATCCGTGTGATCAACCCATTCTAGTTTTGTTAAGATAATTATTGGTTAACGAGTTCAACAGCGAATAAGGTAAGGTGCATGAGCATTATTTTATTTGCGTTGATTTGTGTAAATCTGCTTTTCTACACTTAATCACTATACAGTGTATCTGATTATATTCTCGAATCACGATCTCGAGAGCCCTCCGACCATCAGGAGGAAGGTAATAACGTAATTTTAAATAATTCTAATATTTACATCTGATTGGTCACCATAATTCCCCAGCACTTATAAATGTAGGAGAAAGGTTCCACAGATCTGACATTTATTAAAGGCTTGTGTAGTTGTGTCCCTTGACTTGTCACTTTAAAATTAACATAATCTCACTATAGGCTTTTTATTATATTTTTAATGTCTCTTATTTTTGCGTTATTACATTACTCATAAATTAAATACGATAAAATTGTCTAACACAATGTGATATTATTTGTAAATGATGTCTTATCCCTTATAGTTACTTATATTAAATATTGGTATTAAACTATAATATAAATAAGATAAATCACCAGTGCAGCTAGCTACTTTTTAACGTATAGTTGGTTAAACCTTCTACACACCGGCCTCTCATAAGTGAGGTAGACCCACCGTACTAAAAACCTGGTTTCCCCACTGCACGTATGTATATATTACGATGTTTATGTCATCACTTAAAACGATACTTATTGATTAAAGTTAAACTAGGCAGGTATCTGGAATATTGGATTACATTTGATAACAAAATGGTTAAAAAATGTTGTGATAATTTCGAATCAATCAAATCATTTTTAAGGGTACCGGGGTGCTGGGGTGACGTCACGCCAGCGCCCGGATTAAAGTTTGGAATTTTGAACTTCCTAGTAAGTTAAAAAAAAAAGTTTTTATATTTATATTTCCTTATGCCATAATGATTATATATATAACCTAGTGGAATGTTGGTGTAAAAATTTACAACTTGGGGTACTGGAGTGCGAACCTCACCGTCACACTTTTTTCGCTGGGATTAATAACATTGTGTTTCGAATTCGATAATGTCTATATAAAATAAAATATTAATATAATACTCACAGATAGTATATAAATGCGTTATTACTATTTGATAGTAATTTTCCTTTTATAAATTTTTATCTGTATTTTAACCTAGTGTTGAATATTGTTTTATTAAATAAATATTGTTTTTTCACGTGTTTAAAAAACTTAAAGTTTAAGAAATAACGTCTAATAGGTTAATAATAGTATAACATATTGCCTAAAGCAGAAAACAAATAATGAATATTTTTTTGTTGTCAAAGTATATATTTTGTTGTTACACATAATTTTTTAATTTTTTATTCTTTTTTATTTTTGGTTGAGTTAGGAAGGAGTCGATTAAAGAAGAAGTCGAAAACTCGAGATCTCTTATTATTATCATTTCATTATTTAACGTTAATATAATTGTTATTCTTTGCACATATCAAATAACTAAAATGAATATTTTTAACATGTATTTTATAACTATTACAATCAATGTTCTTCCAATTTTGATTATTCCAGCAACTGCATTCAATAAATATTACGACGACTTCAAAAGTATGGTCATATTTTTTTTTAATTATTATTTTTTTTAGTTTTAATTTGTATTGTATTAAAATTCATGTATAACTTATACTATTTCGTGCATTTTTGTGATTTCAGGTATTCCAACCAACCCTTACAGACAAGATGCAGGTATTATATAAATTATTTAAGTATTTAATATTAAAAATTTGTTTTTATTTTTTTTGCATTGATAATCAATAGATTTATCATTTTGTTATAAAATTATCTAGAAACTAAAATTAGTTATTGATATTCTACCATTGGCTGGAGATAAACATAACATAAAACTTTTCTTAATTTTAAGTATTATATATAATAATATACAATACTAAATTGTTGTATATAATATTAAATTATAGGAACGAAAATGTTACCTAAATATAGCTGTAGTTCATAAATAAGTTTTAATAAATAATATTTTTTTTACACTTTGAAATTTTACTTGGCTTCAGTGAAGCAACTTACAATTAATGGTACCTATAAACTACAATTTTAATACTTTTTTCCACATCTAGTTATTATAAAGTTAATTAAATTGGTAAAATTTAAAAAATATGTATAAAAGAATCGGACTAGTTGAATCTTATGGACTTATGGTTATATCTTATTTTATCTCATGAATATAATTTTAGTCTATAAGGTAGGTCTTGTGTAAAATAAGTATATCACCAATGATTTTAAATGTATTTTTTTTCAGCCGATTGCAAATGTAATATTTTTAACTTATTATTAGTAGATAAAAGAAATTTAGAATAGTTATAATATTAAGTATTAAAGTTGATATTTTATATTGTTTATTCGTAAATTATGGTTGAAATTTCTGAACATTATTTTAAATGATACATTTACAAAATCAGTAATCTTGGATATTTTGTTGATTGATGTTGTTTTATATTTTGAAGTAAATTTGATGTATTCATAAATTGTTATAGCTATTAGGAAAATATTGAAATGTGTGTGTGTGTGTGTTTGTGTTATTTTAGATCATCACTCTAATAATATTTCATATCATTTTTAATTGTTTTCAACTAGGTAATAAAAAAAAAATAACATTTTAATAAAATTATTATAACTAAGTAATGATTGAACTCACAAAATATATCATAATGTATTCTATTATAGATTCTAAGCAGAGAGATGAATATATTGATTTTATAATTATGTTTTATTTATGTTCGTGTTTCGTGTTAAACAATAAAATATAGTAGAAAATATGCTCGATCTTCAAATCAATTGAGGATTCTGATAACAAATAGAATATAGTTAATACTTTCAAAAATTGAAATTTAAATATTTAAAAATTTTTCCACTATTTATTAAATTAAACGTGAAAAAAAAATAAAAAAAAAATAAGAAAATAGAATTCGTGTTTATAAAAAAACTCGATTATAGTACATTTAAATAACCAAGAACAACTGAATAGCCATATAGGTATTTAGAATATTCAACACATGTTTATGATAGATTTTTTTGAAGTTTTTTATAGAGATTTTATATTTTTGATCCTTTTATAATTTATTTACATTTTGATAAAAAATATTCACTTAGACAAGAATATTAAAAATTATTATATGATTCCTAATAAGCTGTAATTACCTGTAAACATCTGATAATTTTATTATAATTTTTATAAAGTTAGGTTAATATATAATTAAACATATTACGAATTTTTTATTGTACTTTATCAATTATTAAAGTAATTATTAAAATATATTAGATGTAATACTATGATCTTTTTATTTTATAATGGAAACTTTGTACAGATGTAACAGTTTGATAGGCCAATAATTTATTTTAAAAACTATTTCTAAACATTTAATGAATCAGTATAGTAATCTAGACACTTCATAATAATCGAGATTATTTTATTTAATATGTTTGAACCATTGATATAATGGATTTTTATGCAACTATAATAATTATTGAATTATTTTTAAATTTAACAGATTTGCTAAAAGATGTTTGTGGATTCCTAGGTAAGCAATTATAATTTATACGTAGTTATTATATACTTCCTTGAAGAATACTTCGTTAAACTAGCTAAATTAACTAATGCTTTGTCTTATAAATTTACAGATGATATTCAAGAAGAATCTAAAGTGAATTATGAGGGTAATTATTTGAAAATAATTAAATACAATTTTTAATATTATCTATGACGTGATGTATACATTTATTTAGTTAATGTATAACACCAACACCAAATAAGTGGTCTTATTCTTAAGGTTTTAAACTTCTTTAAAAATAAAGTAACTAATACCTATACATTTCAGAAAACTCTTAGATTGAATACTAAAAAACAATTTTTAAAATATTGATTTAAAATTAAATCATTAAAATGTTTTATAATTAATTCAATTAATATTAACATTGTACACTTTAATATGACTGTTTCATATATAGTAGATTTTTATTAAATTAAATATATAAAATTCACTAACAAAGTATTGTGGCATAAATGATTTGGGAAATTAGAAACACACTCATTCTAAAGCCAATGTGAAGAGCATAGTGCTCATTGTATGTACTATTTTAATTAAACTATATAACTAAAACTACACATCTCTGCCGTGAAAATTCGAACTCAGAAGTCCATCGAAACAAAACAGGTTAATCAGAATACTAATTGTTATGGTGAGATCACTACGACTACGTATAGTATAGTCACTGCATAGCCACGAAATCCACACTTGCTGAGATTATTTGTTATTTTTGGCATTTATTTGATTGCGAATTACTGAGGTTCGTTAATCTTGTTTAATTTTATGTTAGTAAATTATTGATATATAATAGAGCTTTTGTAAAAATATTTATATTTGAAGATGTGTTTTCAAAGAACTGAGCTAAATGTGAGTGAAACGGTTCGCATGAATTTGTAGTAAAATTTAATTCAGCGCTACATTGTATCCAAATTGTAACAAAACTTAACTCGTGTTCTTTTGGATAATGAATTGTTAATTTTTATTACATATAATATAAATGAAATACATGTTGTAACATATAACTAATATAATACATTTATCAATATTAAGTTATAACAGATAGTAAAAATAAAATAAAAGAATACAAAATGAATAGTATTACAATGGTGATATTTATCATTATAATAATGTTACACGCAAACATATATGGAAGATCGTAATACACCGATGGTAGGAAAATATGGTAAAACGATCAATTGTACAGTAATTACTACGGTGTGCGTAGTCCGTACAATTGTCGACAGGAGGTAGTCGTATATCGTATGTACAGTGCTGCTACGCTTATACGTAGCCCAATACGCCGAATAGGCGGAGGAAAAGGTTGAAACGCTAGCTGCCGTGGTGTTGCTACGGTATGCGTAGCCCACGGAGCCGTTTACTTACGATTCTCTGCTACTGCAGCTGTCTTCGGTCGACGTTGTATACTGATTGTGTATATTCTTCACGGTTCGACGAATACTTGTGAGCACTTCCTATGTAGCCGACAACTGGTTCACTGTGTTACCGCTAGGAACGCTATCGTCAGTGACATCAGTTGCTAACTATTTTACTTTATTACCACTAGATGTGTTAGCGTCAATAGATGGTGTTTCGTTACAAAATATTTGGTGGAAATAATTCTTCTTGGTAATGTAGTCTTCTAATGTATAATTTGTGCACTTTGTAAGTCTTGAGTTTTTGGGATTTGCAGACATAAATTTAGAGTCAAAAAATATTAATCCAATGCAAACTCTTAACCAATCACCTACTTGGGTTTTGTTTGATACTCTTTCATTAAACCAAATCTTTAAATTGACCTCACCAATTTTGTGTAACGTGAAACCTAAAACCCATCAACTTCAAATTTGGTCAAATGGAATCGCATAGGTTGTGTATTGTTTTTTTTCAAAATCAATGATGATTTGTTATAGTTTAAAAACAAAATTATTGGATGATAATTTTTCATTAATACATTTAAACTATTCAATACAAGAGAACACGAGTTTATCTTTTAAAATGCAAAAATAAAAATGAATGTCTACGATAAACGTAATAACCATCCATGTAAAACAATTTCTGTTTTACACATACGTTTAAAAGTGTATTTTACAGCAGAATATTAAAATATAATAATTTATGTTTATATAAGTTTATATTTTTATAAATATCAAAATAAAATATTTCTTTCTCTTTCAAATTGTAAATAATTATTTATCTATATTTTTAGAAAATATTGGTATGTATTTACTGTTTTTTTTTTCAAAAAAATACGTTTTAATCATTAAGCATTAAAGTGGATTTCTTATTTTTAGGTTATAAAAATATTATTTGAATATTGGATATGAATTGTTACATTGAATAGTTTCTATACTTTCTAGTATTCTTGTTTATAACTCTTCAAAGTTCGAAAAATCGATTAGAAATTTAGGTGTTCAGTTTGAGTGCGAAAGTTGACTCTAGTTCTAAATAAATTGAATTGAATTGAAAAGTTTAAAATTTTAATATTAATCTAAACCTCAAAAGAGTTTAAATTCTAATTTTTCTATTTTTTATTAACTGTTTATTAACATAAAATACATCGGTACATAATTTATGTTTATTTATTATTTTTAATCGCATTCTAGTTGAATTATTGTTGTTAATGGTGTATATATATATTTTTTTTTTAAATTTAATACACGATAATTAGTTTATTATCAAACATGGAGGTGGTTTTGAATAATAAAAATAGGATTTAGTTTGTACTTTAAACATTTCAAAATTCTTAGTTTTTTTTTTTATTTCTATCAAGAGTAACCGGAATTTTTATGTAGAGTTTGATTAACTTTATTTCATTAGTTTGTTTTAATTCAAAAACTAATAACTGTATAAAAAACTTAAGATTTTAACTAAGTATTTACATTATTATTTTATATTTACGGTATAATTATCGAAATATTTTGATTCTTTTTGACCAATTTTAGGAAATTGAAGTTTGAGATTTTATAAATGTCAATAAAATTTTAAGAATATGTAGGTATAAATGTGTGATAATGTGTACCTATATCGAAAGCGAATTATTAAAGATGCTTTGAATTTTCAGAAATGATTATATATATATTAGTATTATATGATAAAATATGTATACATTTTAAATTATTTTCCACCTAAATGGCAAGCTAAACTTTTAAGTTTTTTAGGTTTTTTTTTTATTAATGTTGATAAAAATTATTCAATGAGCCAATATTATTGAATATGTATTACAAGATCCCATATAAGTGGTTCTTAAATCTGTATATCAATATTTAAAATAGTTGTTTCGTGTTCGTTTCGATATAATATGATCAATAAGTTTCGTTTGATTTCGGTACGAGACCATTTTTTTTCCGACCCACCTTTAATAATTGTATACTTTTATAATCTTAACCGTTAATTTATTTTTACTTTTATTAAGAAATTTTAACGATATATTAATAATATGTAAATATTTTATTTTATAGACAAATATTTTGGTAAGTATTAATTTTAAGTTGTCATTCAACCCACTCAATGCTAAAGTTTTATAGAATTATTATATTTGTAAGCCACGGTTTTTAAATTTGATGAACAACGTTATAAATATATATATATATATATATATATATATATATATATATATTATATATTTATATTCAATGAAAACTGTAATCCCACATAGATGTAAATAATGACTTCTACAGTTGACTATATACAGCATTTAATACTGTAGGAGATAGTAGTAGTTAAAAAATTGACAACATTATTAAGATTATAAGATTGAATATTGGAACATACTTAGTTTAAAAAAATAAATAAAATCAATTATAAAAATTACAGGTGTATTAGAATTGTTCCATTAATTAAAAACTATATATTTATTTTTATAGATAATCCAGAACAGCAAAGTAAATATTTATGAGTTATTTTTATTTATTAAAGCTAAAAATAAATTAAGGGTATTGAGTGCTGCTAATGTGACGTCACACTGGTACTCGGTACCACAACTTTAAATTTAAATTACAAATGGCGTATCATGAAATTTAATTATTACGCGATAGTAAAAAATCTTGAGAATATTTCGTATAAACATTTGGAACTTAAGAAGCCGGATTGACATAGCTAAGACATAGACTATATATTATTATTCAGATGTCTAATAAATCTAGATATTGTATTATTGTTAAGTATATTAATCAGTTCTCGCCTATCGTTATCTCTTTGATTGCGTTTGGTTTATGATAATTTATAGTTGTTTTTAGCATGTGTGTAATGTAAGAGCCATTGAGTAGCGATTAGTTCCCGTAAAAGTTTTAGTATAATCATACCGTCGATATAGTTGCTCCGTCTACCGATTGTTTATTGCGTCTAATGAATTAATGTCACCCGCACTTGCATATCACCACCTACCACCACTTTTTAATATCGTTTGGTACTATTTTCACCACCAACACTGTTATTGTATCTCAATTTATCTCCCAGATAATGTTTTTTTCTTTTGTATGCCATTTTTGTAATTATAATCACAAACGTCTTAAATAATGAAATGTTGAGGCCATTACCATGAATCTAAATTGCAATATCTGACAGTATAATTATTTATGATATCTAAAGGTTAGAGTTGGGTATGACTTCGAGTCGAATTTAATTAGAGCAAATTCAATAATTTTCTTTGCTTTCAGTAGATTTGGGCTAAAGTAGGATATTATATAAATATAGAGTATGTTCTATATTAGATATTACATAATAGGGTATGGGATACCGAAATTACAGCCACCACTCCTCTCCATGAAATGGATATTAGCAGAGGTCAAAATGGTGCCACCAGAAGAAGCGGAAAACTGGGAATTCTATGACGATCGCCTGTGGGAGCTACCCTCGTAGAGCAGATAGACATTGTGACATAGGACGACATCGAAAGTGACGTGGTGGTTGCAGTTACCGATTCAGTTGAAACTGTTTCGCCACCCATTAATAGATGTAGACGCCAGTGACGAGGCGTGAGTTTTTGGTTGGGAAGACATTGAAAAAAATGACGCTAATACGCTTGGATTCCCCTCCTTTTTATTTTATATATATATATATGGTAATACATTTTTTTTTTTGAATAATTAATAATTCCATCGTTCAAAATGTTATTAATTAAATCATCAGCCATGAGAAAAAATTACAGATTATAATATAAAAACAACAAATATTAAGAAACATATAGGTACCTATCGGCTATCGACTATCACGATTTACAGGGGACGATGGCGTGGCAACCCGATGGCGATGTCGATTATTGAGAAAATACGAATGGCGAGACGTGTCTCATATAGCGTTGATAGTAAACCCCGCTCACATTAAAATTCCTCTTGTACCAGCGCGCTCATAATTTGATATATATATAATACTATAATATTTGAAATGACCCACATGACCGTATCACGCGCATCTAATCTATTTTAAGAATTATTTAAGACTATAACTGTACAACGAAAAACTGATTTTAACAAATATTAAAACCTATATAATTTTTATAATATAAATGACGTTCAAATTTATAAATATTTTATAAAACAAAATATTATTTGTCCTGTGTTCTAATTTCATGGTTGGTAGACGTTGTCTCATTGTCTCCTATGAAGCTTCGCCACTGGTAGGCACTTTATGTCGTCACTCGGAATACGATTTCTGAGTGTCTGCAGAAAGTTATGTTGCTGTGGTGTCAGATGTAAACAAAATAACAGCATTTAATTATCATGTAACTTTCATCCATTTTATTAATATTTCTTATTATATTATATTTCTGCATTTTCGCAGTTTGAATTGAACTGGAAACATATTTCATAACACGCTTCTCTCGTCGTAATAGCTTATAATATGAACTTGACCAAATAAAACGTGCATACTGCATATACGAAATGCGTCATGTGAAAATAAAGTTATTGTTTAATCACGAAAAATATTATATTTTATGAGGTTTATTTCTGAGGCTTAAAGCTTTAACGTAGTCATATTGATTAATTTTTTTAGTTGAATATTCTTTTATTTTTTGATTTATAAAATTTTCTTTTTCGGCATGTTTTTAACTTATTTTAATTACTAAGTTACAATCAGTTGTTCTTATTTTGATATATGTATTAACTTGAAACAATTTGAGAATTTCGATAATTTTAAAAATATGCGGATGTTGATGATAAAAATTAAATTAGATAGAAAGCTTATAAATTATATATTATATAGAATAAAGGGTTAAAATGTATGACAGTATTTTATAGACGTAGATTGATAACTTATAATATTTCTAGTGTAGGAACTTACACGTCACATATGCAGGAATTAACGTATGTAATTGTCTACCTGATACTCTCGCGTAGGAACTTACGATTCCCCAATAAAACTATCACCCACGTGGGCAGAAAGAGCAATCAAGTACGCTACCTGTCGGAATTTCGTTACGGCCCAGAACATTGCGGCTCTTAGAGTAACGCAGGTCTAAAGCATCGTCTCAGCTGAAGCAGCCTTATTTCTCGCGGGAACTCTCACAAGCAATCTCCTCGTGTTGGAACGAAAAAAGTTTGGAATAAGTTCGACGGTAGTCCAAGCCTGACAGATAAGTCCGCGGAAACGATCAAACGATGGTATTGTCGGCGTGGTGTTGTGTTCGTATCGGCGACAGTGCAGATGACGATTCTGCGAACGATGAATGGTGGAGACCGGAATCGTGGGTGCCGATCTCCTCCAAAAAAACAGTTTATCACTGCACAAACCCAATACAATGTTTTTGATAATTAATACTAATACTTCTTCGATATTGACTTCATGGTGGATACTATTTCATTATTTCATATCATAATTCCAAGTACTTGCTTTAAGGCTTCGTCGATATTGTGTTCAGCCGTTTGTGTATTTTATTGCGGTTATTGTGATTTGTCAGCGCTTTGCATGTTTAATGTGGTCTACTCCATTCGTATTGTTGAATGAAAAAATGAAATATCATCCAGACTCCATGCCGAGAATTTAAAATTCTCTCAGACGACGGATATAGGCGTCGTTCATTTTCTTAGCCAGCTAGTATACCAACGTTTGTCATATTAGCCTAGTCGCCCAGTGTAATGATTTCACGGGCGTTTAATATCATTATATTACCTACGTATGGATATAATATAATATTTTATATTTCGTAATAAAGATTTCGAGTATACTTTAATTTATACAGAACCCATTTATACTTTTAGGTGGTTTTTTAAAATTGTTTTTATTGTTTATAATATTTCAATTATTTCGAATTAATTTGAATAATTTTAAATTAAAATATAACGAATAATAAATACAAATATTATAATGTTAAATTATAATTTAAATAAAATTTCTAGTGTATGATATGTTGGTATAATAATATGTAATAGTATGTTTATGTATATTACAGTACATTACCGTGGTCCCAATTACTTTTGTTATATAGATTTAGATTATCATCATAGAACCGTTTTTACAATACATATCAAAATAAGAGTTATTTGTAAAATTATATTTATGGGTGATGTTGTTAGCATTTTTGTAAACTTAATAATTATATTTGAATATGTATACGGTATACCTATAGGAAATTAATTTTATGGTTGACGATAATATTTTTTTCATATTACACATTGCTTTTTGCGGTGAATAGAATAATATTAATATAATTCCTTATTATATAATATAATGTTAGTGCTCAAAATATTATTATAAACATCGAAAAATAGCAATCATACTAAAATTAATTATGTAAAAATATATATAATAATATTTAAAACCTGTAAAGTAAATTGTAATGTATATTATATTATACAAGTACAATACAACTGTAAAAGGAACAAAATCTTTCAAAATTTGTTTATTATATTGTACCTAAATTACGAGTTAGTACACTGGTTATTCCGAGGGTTATTCTCTCTCAATTGCTTGGTAACGTACATAATATCACGAAAATGTAAATATGCATATTATAATAAACTCAACAAAATACAATTACAATATAATAATTCACTTTAACAAAGATCTATCACTTCACTATATTATAATATTGTTTTTAAATCAATCACCCATATCGTCTGTTTTGTTTTGGTACGTCAAATTTTTACATTACCAATGCGGTATTCTCGAATGTATCTTATTTACTTATTTATAATAGTGATAAATTAATAAGTGTATTTAGTAATAACTTAGGTGAAGTATATCACTATTATACTGCAGATTATGATCGCCTATTCTTTCCCCGATTCGTGTAATTTACAAGTATTTATGACGTGCAAAAGTTCACCTGGTGAACCACTATACGGTATCATCAATCACGATACGTCGTACCTTATTTGAAGTTTTATTATATCGTATTTGACCCTTCGTGATATAATATTATGATTTATGTTTGAAGGTTTAGCTAGACTGGTCTTACCCACACATCAATAAATTAAGATACAGTTTCGATAAAAACTGAGAATTAAATATAAAAATCACAATTGTAAATAATTAAATAAAAATTTTTTTTAACTTTTTTCACAAAACTTTTTAACTTTTACAAAACATAAAATTAAATTAAAATATTTGTAGTCCTTGTCCCCGTGATTCTTTAAAAAAAAATCATAATTATAATATCTTCATTATTTCGGGAGATGTCACGATGGGTATAACGAGATACCTTGTAAATATATGTAAAGGTATATGTACCAATGGCTAATATTAATACAAAAAAAAAAATAAATAAATACAAGATAACTTATCTGGTGGCGCCGTGTAGGTGACATCATGTAGCTGATCATTGGTTGACTGGTCTGAAACTCTGAACTGACGCCATCGATGGTACCTCGACGTGTTGGCCGGCGATGATGTGGTACAGGTACACGTACACCTATAGGCCCGAATAACACGACCCGCAGGGACGTCGCGGAAGCGAAACGAACGATTTAAAAAAGGATTGCGGAAAATTATATACTCTCAGACGCACGAATACGAAATCGGACGGGTTGGTATAATAATAACGTAATATAATGCGCAGGCTGTAGGAAAACAGCAGCAGTAGGACACCGCCGCACTGGGTCACCGAATTTAACTATATAAAAGGAGGGCGGTAAAAAAGCACAACGCACGGCCGCGACGGAATTTACTCTCGTGCACTCGCGGGTCACGGTAAACACTTACGGATTCGTGAAGAAACACGCTACGGGGAGGGGGGGCACTGGCGTGCCCGAAATGAAGTTTTCGGCTGTCGAGGTGACGGGGAAACCGAACAAACGGAAAGTTCGGAGACGCATTTGGGGCCGACACACGAAAAAAGAGAAATAGCACTGTTGGCGGCGAAAAAAAAACACAATTCGATTTTTCGGACGGACGTTACAAGAAAGCCGACTCGGAAAAATAGCGATGCCGACGGATACGCCGACGACTTGACTGCTCCGAATACAACTAAATGAGTAATTATTAATCGTCGGCGGCGGTGGGTCATCGGAGTGGTATGACAACGTCACGTGAGCGGCGGGGTACGCATCATAACCGATGGCTCGTGCACCATAGATAATAGAAATTCTTTATTATCTATGTTGTGCGACGTGCACGAACAATAATTGTATCAATACCACAACTTAAGATATACCTATATATATATTTTAAATATGTATATATTATGTATATCTTAAATCGTGATCAATTATACGAAAGACAAATTTATGCGGAAACGGCTGTCAGCCTATGCGCTGTGTAAGGTGTAACTACTAACTAACTATATATCATACGCTCGATTAGTGCCTATGCGTAGTCATACGTGTTGTCAAATGTTATAAATTTTTTCAATTGGATCCAAACAAACTAAGATGTTTATTTAAAATTTATAAAAAATGAATTATCAAATTAGTTTTGTTTTTTAAAACAATTTAAAACAGTTTTGAGCATTTTTTTTTATTTTGCATTTTTCTTTTGTGAATAGATCTAATAGATTTAGCTGTTTTAAAAGACTATAACTTACTAACTTACTTATGAACTTATTTTATTTTATATACATTTCAATTATGTATTTTTTTTTGTTTGGATACAAAATGAAATGTTGATAAGAATTAATAACGTACGTGACGTCACACTAATCGTCCGTATTGAATGTTTTTAATGCGAAACATATTTTATGTACGGGGACGAGGCCGATTATTGGCGTGGCAACGTACCATTCGTGACTAGTGGGCTCGCTCAATCCGCCTCAGCTCGGCCATCTCCTCTTACCCACTTACTACTTTATATGGGAATATTATATTAATTATAATTAGTAAAATAAACAAAAATAAACGAAATAAAATTGGTGAAAACGTTGATTGGCGGTCGTCTTCGCTAATGCAATCGCGACCGCAACAAAAGAAATACGTAACAAACTGTTACACGCTGTTAAGATCACAACTGGGCCGAAAAACGCTGCAAGATTCATAAAAGGGGACTTCTAAAGTCAACATTTTTTAAATAATGACTATATAATATATATATATATATATATATATATACCCATTATACCCCTTCTCGATAACGGTTCTTACCGTAATACTATAATTTATAAAGAATTTGATTCGTTATTAATTAAACCAGAACATTTAAATGTTTAACATTATTTTATTACTGTATTCAGTTCATTAAAAATTTAGAAATAAATTAATAAATATTAAATAATAATATATTAATATATAATAATAATAATAATAATAATAATAGTAATAACAATATAAAGTTTGTGACATACTTTATTGAAATATAATATTATAAGAACCAGTACCGATAAAAATTTGTACAAGAACCGATAACCGGAACTGGTTTATCCCTAATTTTAAGTCCTAAATGTTAGTGGCACGCAAAGTACAAGTTTGGTTTTTGGGCATGCGTATACTAGTTTTCGCTCCCGGCCTGCACATATATAACTAATATTATTTTTAAAAGGCTACTTAAGTAGTTATGCGCAGTTGCATAATATACTATTATAAATGTAAAAACGAGTATATTTATTAATTATAACTATCATTAAATGTGTCTATTTTATGTCATTTTCCCATATTTTTAGTCATTTTTGACTTCTTGTGACACTTTTTTGTCGAACATTATGCAGATAACTTACTTAAAACTTTGAAATTACCACGGACTAAGATTAGTACTTATCCGAATTTATATCACCAATTACAGTCGTCGATGTCATGTTTTAATGAATATTATTATACCTAAATTTTATTTTTTTTGGTAATATTTTCGAAGTGTCGAAAATTAAAACGTCAGTTGGTGTTCGTCTAAGTCTACTAAATTTGTAATTTTTTTTATTTAATTTTTAACGACATTTTTTGTCATTTTTATGTCATATTTTAAGTAATTTGTAAGCTTTGATAAATGTATATAGAATTTTATAGTAAAATAGAGTACGATTTAAAAAAAATATAATTTGTAATTTTTTTAGGTACATATACATATATTTTATTAAACTATATTATTTACTATCTACATTTTTGAGTCTGTTATTTCTCAGAGTTACTTTTAAGTATATACATAATATACATACACTTTTATACACAAGACACATACTCAAAAACACGGACTACACAGCTCAACAGTATTATTATTTGCCCTGCAATCCCAATCACTGCTGTTCAAGGTATAACACCACTACACATCCATATAATCCTTTATTTATTAAGAGAAGTGCTAGTGGTATGCAAAGTATAAGTTCAGGAACGCGTATTATTATTTTACGCTCCAGGCCCTCACACACACACACACACACACACACACACACACACACACACATATATATATATAGTTTAGCTTCTACAGGCCATTAAAGCCTATCGCTGCTTCTATCAAACCTCTCCATCAGTCTCTGTTGTCTGTTTGAATTAAATCTTTCTTTACCCTATCTATCCAACGCTGACGTGGTATTCCTCTAGGGCGTGTTTTATTTAGTTTAGATACCTCAACTTGTTCTCATTAGGCTGTCCTTATCTCACCATTCCAGTCTTTTTGAGACATGATATTTTTGGATATTTGTTCCGTTAAAGATTGTTTCAATATCTGCATTAGTTTTCCTTTCATACTGTCCTGTTTCCGTATTATATAATATGAGACCATATATTCTTCTTAAAACCTTTCTTTCGAATGTTAACAATTCTATCTCGTCCCCTTTAGTGGTTGACCACGTTTCGCAACCATACATTACTATGGGCCGTCATCGAATGTCATCATCTTGGTCCGAGCTTATTTAAAAGCTATAAATATCATCTGTAAGTCTTTGTCAAACTCATAATTTTTTTTCATTGTTTTTCTGAGCGTGAAGATATGGCCACTGGTATATCTTCCCTTTGTGAAGCCGCATTGATATTTTCTACAATGTCTATTGCTAATGCTTCTATTCTACGTAAGATAGCTATTGAGAGCACCTTATACGATGTGTCTAATAGCGAAATACCTCGATAGTTATCAACTTTAGTTGGATCTTCTTTTTTGAAAATTGGGCAAATAACTGATGACGACCATTCCTGTTCTATTTGTTCGCTATTCCAAATATTTGTTATAAATTGGTATAGGTAATATTTCTTTTCCTACAATTTTTAGTAGTACAGAATTTAAATTATCATCCCTTGGGGATTTATTGTTTTTTTTTAGTGATTTAAAGATTATTTCAAGTTCATAGATATTCGGTGCTAGAAATCCAGGTTCTGAAATATGGTATTCGTACTGTTTATTGTTATTTCTTCCGATGCATATATAATTATATTATTTTATTATAATATTTTCTAATGTATATTATTTTCATGGCAATTTCTTCCTAGGATAATTTTTCCACAATTTTTTAACACTTACATATATGCATACACACTATCACATTCAAAATCATTATATACCTCATTAATATTTAGGTACGTCGAGACGACGATTCGTCTACCGCTGATTGAGCTATATATTACTATAAATATCGCACATAAATATATTATAGCATATCTTTCGGTAGCCAGTAGGCCATAGTGTGGGTGATGCATTTTGATGGCCGATTTCACGGCCTATAATTATCCGTATCCGGTACATATTACCATAATATTTATTTTAATTTATTAATTATGGTATAAATTACAACAAAAAAACAAAATCTTTTTTGTTAAATTGGTTTTGTGTAAAAAAAAATGATTTCTTTCATTTTCTGTATTTGTTTTCTATTCCAAATAATTACAACATTATAAAATAAATCTAAATATATAAACATATTTTATTATCAATTGCATTATTTTTATAAAAATGTTTCTTAATTAATGTATTTATTTATTATATTCATATTCAACTTTTGCCTGCTTGTAAACATGTAATATTTATAGTCATTATACAGAATAATATGGATATACAAAAAAATAAAAAATAACTGTGACCTATTCTACTTTAATAAATAAAACATTTTTTGAAGGTTTTATTGATTCCTTTCTAAAATGCACATTCATATTAAAGCTTACTTAAAATAAAAATCTTAGCACAAAAAGTTGTCGGCCAATGATTCCAAATTTCGGTAACTTTTGTAGTACAGTAACTGATTATGTTTGAAAATTCTGCAAATTGGATAGGTTGATTGATTTTTTAGCAATAATTTTTCTTGAAACTCGTTTATTTACAAATAAAAAAAAAAAAGGTTTACCACAAATCCCGAGGACAACTCTAATACAAATTATTTGTATATATAGGGTGTTTCGCAAAGAATGCAGTTTTTGTTTTATAAGAAATACTTCATAAATGATACATCGTGTATCATATGTCATGTTTACTCATGAGTTGAGGTTTAAGTTTGAAATATGATAACAATCTCAATTCACCTTTTCTACATTGTCTACATTTCCGTCTTCATCTTTTAAAAATTTTGGATCTTATTGAGATTTTCATTTAAGTGGAAATGCAATTTGTCACAGAGATAGCGAATACTTTAGGTGTTTCTATCCTTGTTTAACATACCACGTAAATGTATAATTTTATTTTATATTTCTATATTTCTTATTTTTATTATTAAAATGAATGTCGTTTTTTTGTGGTGAACCCCCAAAATTTCCCCCTCCCCAGATACGGCCTTGGTCGGGCGACACGAAAATAAAAACTACTATATTAACCACAAAACAACAGGTAAGAGAAATTATAAGAACAGTGTAACCAAACAAGAAAAAAATAATCAGAATTTCAAAAACTGCGTTCTATATGAACTACCATTTACTTAATTTTTACCTAGTTAATATAAACACAACTTATAGCTCAGTTATTAATTTGGAATAATTACCATGATTATAATTTATATTACATTGGTAATATTTTATTACTTATTAGATAATATAGATACAAAATAATGCATACTTATACAATCTGTCTTATAATCTTCTGCCCATTCTGTAAAAATAAACTACATTGTGATATTTATCTATGTAGTTGTAGTTAATATTATAATGAGGGCTAGGATTTCTATGCATTTGCATGTTTTTTTCCTAAAGTACAAATTGATTGGTTGTCAGATATTTCCACGATTTGGCTTATTCCTGATTAATAGTACAATTTTTTTTGCATGTTTTTGCGTATTTTCAATATAATGCATATAATTGCATATAATATATAAATTTTTGAAAACCTTGTTAATTTTAAATGGTATTTATTTACTAAACCTCTATAATTATTGGTTTATATTTCGAGTTATCGTAAATATACAACTTATATAAACTAAAATGAACGGAATACTAAAGGAGAAGAATGGATTCAAAACATTTCTAAACATGTGTGACATTATAAACTGTGATTATAGAACGGAGAAAAATATAATAATATTACTTTAAATCCTGGACAAACCACTGCATTTAAATAAGTTCCAACAAAATAGTGTGATGTAGAAAACAGTTTCAGCCAATACAAATCTTCGATTTAATCGCCAGTCGTTCACATTTGAAAATTTAAAAAACATAATTTAATGATAGCATGTAAAAATTGTTTTTGCATATTTTTAAATATTTTGGTAAATAAAATTCATATTTTACAATTTTTTGCTGCATAGAAATTCTAGTCCTGATTATAATTATTGTATTAAAGTAATGTAAATATTATATTACTTAAAAAATATCAAAAAAATTAATAAATAGATAATATAGTAACAACATTTTGTAAATAAAATGTATTGAGATAAAAATAAAAACATAATCATATAGAAAATACATATAGATTAATACATTTTTTATAGTTATTTATATTTATATTTTATACTTTTATAACGGTATAGTAGTATAATAATAGTGTTGACAAAGTAATTTCAATGAAAACTTGAACTTATTCCCTAAAAGTCTAATCGAAAGTTGTATTTGAAGTCAGAAAAGGAATGTCCACTTACGACTTTGAAACATTGGTTGTCTGGTGCTTGTTAATATATATAGAAAGGTATTTATAAAAAAAACTCAATATTATCAATAATAACCTTACCTAACCTGGGCTGGCTGGGTTAGGTGCTCTTTTTATGTGGTAAAAATGTAATTTATTAGTTATAACTGAAGCCTTTTTGGTTCTTTTCCACACCAAATAGTTTTTGCACTGTTTTATATTTGTAGTACGAATACAACAAATGTGAGTGTAGCGTCCTCTTAAGTTAAAATCTGTGTATGAGTGTCTTGCAGTCAACTATATTTAACCGAGACTCTATCTGATCAAGGGCCACGTGCAGTATATGATATAGGTGATCAATTGCAGACTTAATGATGTTTAAGTTGTATTTAAAATCAAATTATCACGTAAAATCAAATTTAAATCAAAACAATAAGTTAAATCCAATTTTATACAATACAATACCGTTAACGTTAAAAATTATATTTTTTAGACAAATGTTTGAGACAATTACGTAACAAATCTATAAATTAATTGGAATACATAAAACAAATCAGCGCAAAATATTATAGCAATAAATTAGTTTAGTTTACAACAAAGAAACATTACATTAAAATTAATAAAATACAAACATAACATACAATTATTAAAATAACATGACAACTTTATTTTAAATTAAATCAACAAAAAATAAGACATATTTAATCATGTCTGTTGTGTACAGATAGTCCTACCTAATCTAGGCATTTAAAAATGAGAACGAAAATGTTTGAAAAAATCTTACAAAGAAATAAACATTTTTTTTTATAAGTTCTATATAGTTATTTTATGTACGCAAACGAGGCTTAGAATAGGTCATTTATTGCAGGTATAAAAAAAAGTGTAAGCAATTAACTTGTACCTTTGTACGAAAACTAGTAGTAAAAAAAGGTTAAATGTACGCAAACGAGTATCACCCAGAAAAATGGTTCTATAGATGGACTTATGGGTGGTTTTTGATGGGTCAATCTAAAAAAATTCCAATAGTTGACAAAATAACTTAATAAACAGAAAAACACAAAAATAACACCTTTATGCATTACAAATATTTGATAAAATCGTTTTTGATTTTTGGTGTAATTTAAAAATTAATAACCATTGCTACTTTAAATGTCCATTAAATAATTTTATAAACGAATTTTTTAATTTTTTCCAATTAATGTCGATAAAACGATAAAATTGTGTTTCACTCAGTCAAAGAGCTTGAATATGTAATTCAATATCCTACACAGATTTTTATTAAAAATATATAAAAAGATTTAATAGAAAACGAACTTAAATAGTCATAAAAAATATGATACACTCAAGTAAATTAAAAACATACGTACTCATAATAATATTAACTAAAAATCAAAATTGATAAATATTAAATTGATATTTTAATGTGATAAAATGTTTATATGACGTTTTGTATAATCTAGTGTAGAAGAAAAACAAAATAAACACACATTCGTTTAAAATTGTCTATTATAAACCAATTTTAAATCAAAAGAAATAATATATGATTGAAATATTAATAATACTTTTCAAATTGTGGTTCATTTATATAAGAGTACACGACATCAATGGTGATATAATAAATATAATATAGATTATATATATATATAAGGTAGTCTTAAGAATGATTTGATAGTTAAATGAAATCGATTATCAAACAAGTGTATAGGCACTTAAAATCCACGGTTTAACTTTGATTTTTTTTATAGTTAT
Source organism: Rhopalosiphum padi (assembly GCF_020882245.1). Lineage (NCBI taxonomy): Eukaryota > Metazoa > Arthropoda > Insecta > Hemiptera > Aphididae > Rhopalosiphum > Rhopalosiphum padi. The sequence goes on from NC_083597.1 coordinate 33,304,095, forward strand.
ACACCGTATTCGTTTAATGAACCAAGAATAACCTAACCATAAGAAAGGTTAATCACTTCACAGAAGTACAACTAATTTTTTTTTTTACAATTATTTCGATAAACTCGGTCCATACCATGTTATGTACCGTGTACAAATCTATTAATGGTTGGTTTCGAAAACCAAATATAAAATATGTTTTACACTTCAAATTTATACTCGTAATTAAACCTTTAATGAACAACATAGCAATGAAATGTCACATATGCGAGTCAACTTGCTTGTTATTGTTGAATTTAATTACGGGGTCAATAATAATAATAGTCATACCCAATGTCTTATTGAATGGATTTGTACATATGGTTCTCAGTAAGTAAAAATTAAAAATATATATTTAATGCACTTACGAAAATAGGCTAGAAATAAAATTATAAACATATTAATTAATAAATAATATTAAACTTTATATCACATAATATTATAAGAATACTGATGACCAAATTTGTCTTTATACGAATATATTAATATACATAAAGCGGATATATTGTAGAATATCTAACCTAATCTACCTGTAGTACAGAGTTTTCGTTTTCTTACATTTATTTTATGTCCTAACCCGTGATTAATTCCTTGGATTATGAGGTGTCATGCAATGAATTCATAATGAAACAGGTAAAGGCTGATGTGGACGCCACTTACATAAATGGAAGTATAGAAATGATCCTTCGTGGAACTGTAGGAAAACCAAGCAAACAATGGATCACATAGTGGTGCAGGCCCTGATTTATGCAAGTGCAGATGGAGCACTTGCACTTGGCCCCCAATTTCTGGGGGCCCCCGGGCTTTGTAAGTTGTAGAAAATTATTTTTTTTAAATTAATTACACGAAAATGTATTTTATAAAATGTAATATCATTATATCAACTGTCAGTGTTCAGACTTTAGTATATTCCTATCATTAAATTGTCAGTTGAATTTTGGTTATTTTTGTCATTCCATACCCCAGTGCTAATAAGTTACCATCACAAAATATTAAAATAATAATAATAGAAAATTGTTGAACATTAGAAATATTTGATACCTAATAACTAATTTAAACTCTTCTATGATAAAATATAAATAGAAATTGGTCAATTTTATTTAATTTTAATTATATAGAATAAATTGTTAAATTAATAAGTTATTTTCCATTTTTATAATTTTATGCAAGACCGAAATTAATTAATTTAAATTTAAATTTATATAATAAAATCCTTAAGTATTTTTAATATTTTAATATAATATAATTTTATTATGTTATTTAATTAGTATTGTCTTTTCATTATTCTTAATTTACTTGACCAAGTAATTAAATTGAGCAACTAAATTTTATTTATAGTACATGAAATAATGTACAAGTATTTTATGAGTTTTGAGATAGGTATTTTGGTATTTAATACTTTTAACATATAAATATTTTTTTTTTACTATTAACTTTCTCCCCTCCTCCCTCTATTTATAGAATTTTTCTAATTTCAATCTTTTTTGACTTGAGGGCCCCAAAAAAAATTGTGCACTTGGCCCTAATTTTATTAAATCAGGTCCTGTAGTGGTGTGATTCTGACCGAAGTAATGAAAGAATTTATTTATTGAATTACGGGAATGTAGCCCAATGCTTGTATTACAATAATATCATTTACTTTTATAAAGTTTTAAAATATGAAATTTAAGTGTAAAAGAGAAAAAAAAATTAAAAAAACTTTAAAATATGATATAATACTAATAAAAGTGTAAGGTGGATGAGCATTGATAATTACCATCAATAAAATTCGAAAAACGAGATCTATAGAAAGAAATAAGCCCATACATTTGGAAATTGAGTGAAAACGAATGTAGACTGCTAGAAGAGACTTTAAAACCTACTAAACATCAAAATAAATTCCATGGATTTTATTAAAATTATAAGCTCATAATTATAAATAAGAACATTTTAAACTATTTTTCTGTATCACGACTGTACTATATACTCGTAGACTTTATAAAAATGTATAGATACCAAATAGCTTATTCTTTAATAACAATATAATTAAAATGTTTTGGTTTTCTCCGTTTAATATTAAAAATTATGTTATAGGAATCATGTACATTTATTAAAACCTGATTAAAATGTTTGTATAGCTATACGTTAATTATAAAAGCTGTAAACTTAATTTTAAATGTTTTTTAGTAAATAAAATAAAGTACTTTTTAATGCTGTAATAATATAAAAAATAAATAAATTATAATTAGTATATCATAATATTCATAATTGTAATACTATAGAGTAAATTATGTGTTTAATGTTAGTATAAAAATATCAATATATCAATACTAATATTATTTATTAATTATTAGAAATTCAAAATGTTCAGTAAATATGTGGGAAAACTACTTAAACTTCAATGTATAATTAATACCTATTTTAGAGCTGATAAAAAAATTTCATAAACCATTTGGTTGATAAATTATATTTTTCAATTAGCTGGATTGTTTTGGTCTATAATAAATGTATGATTCCAAAGAAACATGACAATTTGGTATTACAAAAATTATAATATTATCGTACTATAAAATTAATTTTACATTTTTACATAATGGATACAATATGAAATTTCTTTTTGGTAATATATAATTTATGACTGATTTAATTGTAATTTGAAAAATAATAAATAATAATTCCAATAATCTCTTGATGAAACAAAAATGTTATCATAATTGTTAGTGGTAATGTAATGTAATAAAAATAAAAATATAAATGAAGGTTTTTATTAATTATAGTGATTTCAAAAATAGTCAATAGAAGTTAATTTAAAAAATTTAGAGACTGATTGGATTTCATTCAATTGTAAGTTTAAATTTCTAAATAATAAATGCATTTTTAATATTTTAAGAATTTAAATAAAAAATATACGTTCTTTAAAATTCTCAACTCAAAATAAAAAATGTTAGTCCTTATTTCACAAAGAAATCTATTATAATATATAAAATAAAACAATAATATAATATACATACCAAAATCAGCTGAGGACAAAAATTGTTTAATTAATTTCATTATATATACATATAAATAAAGTAGATATTTTTAAATTATTATATAGAGTGATTCTTTTATGGAACATTAACACTCGTTATTTCAAAATCTATTTACGTTATTGAAAATATTTTTTTCACACAATTTCCAGTTGAATTTAAACAAAATCTCAATAATAAAACATCATATATATTTTTTATGTTTTTATTTTTCGAATGATGACATGCATTTTTAATTGTATATTCTGAAGCAAAATAGTATTTGGAATATTTGGATACATTTAAAATCGAAATTTGGACGAGTATTTCGAGTAAATGAATTTGTACGTGCTTTGCCGCAAAATTTTTGTCTACTATTTCACAAACTTTAGCTTAAAATATAAATAATCAGGGCTCTGAACTTTATGAATTTGTATATTTATGTGGGAAATCGATAGGAGAAACCAGATTTGATACATATTTCTTTTTTAATATAAGGATTTTGAATAAAAATTTAAATTGCATATTTTTTATATATATCTTAGGTTTTTTTATATACATGCATAATGCAAAGATTTATTTGTTTTTATTGTATTTTTTGTTTTATATATAGAAAAAAAGATATAATCTACTAGTTCTATTTAGATCACAATAAAATAATAACTGTATTTATTCAGAATTCTTTGGTTGACTGATTAAATTGTAAATTGAAATATAATATATAATAATTCCGAAAATTTCTTGATGAAACAAAAAAAGTTATTATATTTGTTAGTTACATATATATATATGTAACTATAGTTATACATTAGTCATATATAAATGAAGGTGTTTAATAATTACGGTGATTTCAAAAATAATCAGTAGAAGTTAAATTTAAAAATTTTGAGAACTATTGGCTTTCATTTAACTGTAAGTTAAAATGTTTAAATAATAGATGCATTTTTAAAATAAACTGGGATCAACCTGTTGTTTTTTTTAAATATTTTTACACGAATGACTAGAGCTACTTTTATCGGTTGTCAGTGCTAAATTATAAAACGTGATGAATCAGACTAATTATAGATTATAATTATAGATTTGAGAATGTTACTGAGATAGAAGCATTTTTACCATTCCAAAAAAACAAACGTTCTTTAAAATTCTCATCTCAAAAACAAAAATTGTAATACATATTTCACACAGAATACTATTATAATATATAAAATAATAAAATATAATATTTACCATATTGAACTGCGAACAAACATTTTTTTAAATTTATTTTTAAATTTATATGTACATATTAAAAACTATATACTGAGTGTTTCTTTTATCGAACACTCTTTATCTAGTATCTTAGGACAAAAATGTTTTAATTAATTTTTAAATATATATATATATATTATATAGATATTATAAACTATATATTATATTGAGTGATTATTTTATCGAACAATAACACTCTTTATATTCAAAATCAATTAACGTTTTTGAAAATAATTTTTCCACACAATTTCTAGTTGAATTTAAACAAAATCTCTAACAATTATATTTTTTTATGTTTTTACTTTTGAGAAAACTACTTAAACTTCAAAGTTAAATTAATACCTTTTTTAGAGTAAATAAAAAAATGTCATGAACCATTTAATTATTAAATTATATTTTTCAATTATCGTAAAATGTTTTGGTCTAGGATAAATTTATGTTTTCAGAGAAACATGAAAATTTGTTATTACAAAAAGTATAGTATCGCACCATAAAATTAATATTACATTTTTATATAATAAATTATATATGAAATATCTTTTTTATAATTTCTAATTTATTTTACTATGTAGATAAATTCTATTGGTTTTAACTAAGTACTTTTGAACGTAAAAGTACTATTTAAATCACAATAAAATAACAGCTGTATTTATTACACATTCTTTGGTTAACTGATTAAATTGTAATTTGAAAAATAATATAAGTATAATAATATCGATAATTCCTGGATGAAACAAAAAAAAAATATTAATAATGTTAGATTTAATGTAATATAAAAATAAAAAATAAATTAAAGTGATTTCAAAGTAAAAAGTAGAGTTAATATTTAAGTGTAACTTATTGGCTTTCATTCAACTGTAAGTTTAAATTTCTAAAAAATAGATGCATTTATAAAATAAACTGGTATTTACCAGTTGTTTTTTTAAATATATTAGCTACTTTTATTGGTTGCCAATTATAAATATATAAATAATAAAAATTGTTGAATCGGTCTGCTGTATTATAGATTTGAGAATGTTCAGATAGAACAAAGAAGCATTTTTATTATTCCAAAAAAGAAATAAAAAACTACGTTCTTTAAAATTCTTATCTCAACATTGAAAATTGTAGTTCATATTTCACACAGAATACTATTATAATATATAAAAAAATAAAATATAATATTTACCATATTGAACTGCGAACAAACATTTTTTTTAAATTTATTTTTAAATTTATATGTACATATTAAAAACTATATACTGAGTGTTTCTTTTATCGAACACTCTTTATTTCAAAATCAATTAACGTTTTTGAAAATTTTTTTCGCACACATTTTCTATTTGAATTTAAACAAAATCTCTAACAATTATATTTTTTTATGTTTTTATTTTTCGAATGATGACATGTGATTTTAATGTTATATTCTGAAGCAAAATATTTTTTGGAGTATTTCGATACATTTAAAATCGAAATTTGGACGAGTATTATGTGAGATTTATGTGGGAAATCGATAGGAGAAACCAGATTTGATACATATTTATTTTTTAATACAAGGATTTTAAATACAAATTTAAATTGCATATTTTTTTATATATTTTTATATTTTTTTGTTTTTTTTTATACACATGCATAATGTAAAAATGTATTTGTTTTTATTGTATTAGATTCTAAACGAAGTGATGAATGTATTTATTCTACAATGATGTGTGTTTTTTTTATATTCTATTTTTTTTTTGTCTGTCATCACGTTTTCGAGTAGTAATAGTACTTTGATTTTTGACTTCAGTCTCTCTTTAAATAGAAAATTGAATCTAGTTGGTACTTTGTGGAGTCAAAAGTAAAAAATTTCCAGTAGTTTTCAGAAAGTGTCAGAAAAAACCTGAAAAAATGACGGAAAATGGGAACTTTTAAGCATAAATACTTTTTGACTTGATTTTACTGTAACTCAATAAAGAATCATTGTTAATACTTGAAATTTTCACCAAATGTTTATATTAGCGTTATCTTTTTACGATTAAATTTTCAAAATATTAAGAATTTTTTTAAACTGTTTATAGATCATTGAAATGTTTGATTTTACTAATTTTTTTTCTTGAAATGCTGATAAAAAAAATTTAGCTTTCCAAAATATCTTTAAAATTGAATACAAGATTTATTATAAGTTGTACTTATCGTAGTAAAAAAAAAAGTAAATAATCGTTAATCACAATTTTCGTTTATAAGCATTTAAAGTTCAAATGTTTACGAAATACATATCAAAATCGCGAAATTTTGTAAGGAAGTTGAAAATTCATAACAATCATAACATTCTTGTGATTTATACCTAAGGTTAAAAACCTAATACAAGGTTATGCATAAATTTTCCTTCAAATAACTCTAAGAAAAAATTCTAGCGTCAATATAGAAAAATTTTATTAGCGTATGAAATTAATTTTTTTACGAAATCGAATAAAATAACGATTTATTACAATTTAAATACATGTAATAATATTATAATATATTCTACTAATTATCCAAGACTGACAAATCATCTCCGTTCAGAATCGTTTTTCGTATACAATGATACCTGTCATTGCATTCAAATTTAACACATCAATTTATAGTGACCTACTCATCTCTATGTCTACTATACAGCAGAGCGATATCCACTTTTTTTTATCTTAATTTATAGAAAAATGAAAAGATATGATATACTCATTCTATTTACGAGTTTAATGTATCAAAATAGTGCAAAAAATATATTTTGTTCCATAATGTAAAATTAAAAGTATGTGTTGTCATGAATAAAAGTGAAAAACATAAAAAATAATATAATGATGAAAAAATATATATATATTTTAAATGTTGTTTTATTGCAGTTAAAATTATAAAAACAATTTAAAAAAAAATGTTTTCAAATAAAATTAAAAAATGCTTATAATATTTAAGTACCTTTCAACTGTTCTAAAAAAAAAAAAAAATGAATTATAATTATAGCAAATGAGTTATTAATAGTAATAGAGGTTTATGATGATATATGAATTATATATATATATAAAAATATTCGTGCTAATTCCATAGGAGACCTACTTTTACCAGAAACTAAGAAAAGTTAATATGATATTTTTATAATGTTTTGTTATAATCAAATTGATGAATGCATTTATATTTTAACACTGTGTGCTTTTTTTATTATTTATTTACATAATTTTGTGTGTTTAATACAATTTGTATAATGTTAAAAATGCTTCAATTTAAAAATGTGTGACTAGTTTCTTGGGGAAAATTGAATCAAGTTACATCAATCGGTTACATTATCAAGTTTCGAGAGTAATTATTAATTTTCAATATTTCTCTTAGTAAATGGAAAAAAAATATGACAAGACAACGATTCTGACGCTAAACCAGTTTTCGGAAAAGTTGATTTTCTTTTTGTTGTAATTTAATAACGAATAATTGTACTTTTTGTTTTTTATCAAATATTAATGTTTGTTCAAGTTAATATGAAGAACATTACCACCACATGTGTAATCGTGATAACGTACCTATAAACGCTGTCCGGTCAGCTGGAACATACGACCAGGGGTTGGATTCTTTTGGTTGGCAGGCCGATCGCAGATAATCAGTCACCATTTTATTTGAGATAGTTTTTATCAATTTTAATTCGTAATTATAAATACGTAAACGTTTCAAACAACGACATCTACAGACTACAGATTATCAAATTTCATAATTTCCTATAGAAATTATATTTACTTGTTAATATTTTTTTTTAATGGCAGGTAGATAAGTATTAACGTGTTATTACAGGTACGGAACTACATTCAAAATCCATAGTATGTTTTATGCACATACAAATTTAATCAGTACTGTTAAGAAAATATACGAATAATCGTATATTTAATCAAATGTTTATGTTCGTCCAAATTAATATGAATAACATTATCACCATTACCTACGTAATCGTGATAACGTACCTACTCCTCCTCTTGGTTCTATTCAGATGCTTTCCGGTCAGTTGAAACGTACGAACAGAGGATGGACTAATTTGGGCGGCATGCCAATAGCAGATAATCAGACACCATTTAAAATGAGATAGTTTTTATCAATTTTAATTCGTTATAAGAAACACGTCAATATTTCTAACTAGGTACAGGGTTTACAAATTAACAAATTTCTTAAATTCCTATAGAAATTCTATTTATTTTTTAATACTTTTTGAATGGCTGGCAGATAACCATTTGTACAGCTATGGGACTACATTCAAAAACCACAGTATGTCTTGGAAAACATTTTTTGACAACTTTTAAAATCAAAATTAATATAATGAGAACGCAACACATGATATCTCACAGATATCTCCTCAGATATCTCCTTTTAAATTTTGTATTTTAAATGTAAGCACAATAGATTATAGAGCGATATGTTTTCCTGCAATGAAGGCATTTGCATATTGTGTGAATATAAAATCAGGAAATACACTGAATAGCATTGTTGTGATATTTGTTTATAGTGAGCTAAGCATCGAGACCAATTAGATCAATAATTTATATTTATTTTCTTACAGGTCTACCCAAAAGCAGAAAATTCAAAATATGGAAACTTAAATGTACCTCTCAATTAGTTTTTTAATTATATTAATGAATTGGATAATATTTTAGTAATTTTTTTACAATAGCAGTTGACTCATTTAACATACATTTCTATATCCTATTTCATTTACCAAACCACAAAAAAGCATAATTGACCAACCGCAGAACATAAAAATTAAATATAAAGTAAAAACCACAGAATAAATAAAACTGATGGTAAATTAATAGAATGTCTATTGGAGACATTTTTAATGTTGTTTGGAAAGTTTTCTAATCACTAGCTAAAATTGATAAAAACTATTCTAATAAAAATGGTAGCTTTTTTTTTTTTGCACTATCCTACCATGTAATTTATTATTAGTGTCCATTCTGGTAATTATATTCTGTGGTCCGGCAAGACTGCGTGACTTTACACGCACATCGTTACCGTAGCGCTGTTATGTTTTGTTTTTCTACACGTGTTATTACTTGTTTGTGTAGGTACATAAAGATTGAAGAGATGCAAAATGTCACGATTTTATTACTTTTCGTACGATTTAGTTTTACTTTAATAAACAAAATCTAAATCACTGTTGTGATGAACTGCTCCCATCTGTCTACAACTGTGAAATCCATGGTTAGATTCTAACCGAACAACTCCGGATCAAGTAATCTTTATGCATAAAAATATACGTTGCCAATATTCTATTCACCAGCTTTGGTTCAATGTAACGGAAGTCCAAGAAATCTAACTGCATAAATCATGATTCATACGGTGCATTTCTTATTTAATTATCATTCGTTCGTTATATTTTAAAGACAAGTTATCTATTATTTTATGTACACTTTGTTATTTACTGAGTGAAGCTTATTTACTATTCCGAAAAAAAAATTAAAAAACCACATAGTTCAAAGTTTTCAATCATGTATCTAAAATTAATGCCATGATTCATGTGAAATACAAAATAAAGTAATAATACGTACCTTCATACCCTGTGGATAATAATAATTTAATTAATTTTGTAAATATGTAAAAATTATATGTTATAAATAGATTATATAGTTATATACATATTTAAGCTGGGGAAAAAATCAAGAAATAATTTATAGCATTTATATTATAGCTTGAGTAGAAATGATTTTCATATGTTTAAAAAATATTACTCAGAAAGTTTAAAAATAAATTTATCATGTTAATTATAAACTCTGAGCAATATGCATGAACACGTACAATTCGTACAACAATACTTCTTGAAAAAAATTGAAAAGACGGTAACTCTTCTTAAAACAAAATAAAGTGATAATTTTGTTGTATTGTTGTTAAATTTTTAATTCAAACTTCTTAGTAGAATTTTTTTTTTTTTAGAAAGACATTCATCACGTATATTATTAAAGATCAAAAATTTGAAGCTGTGAATATTGTTCGTATAACTTTGTTTATTAATGCGACGACCGAATTGGTTTTAAATTTGATGCATACCTACGTAAAAACTGGATTTAAAAAAAAAATCATTTTAACAACTTTTTGGATACAGTATATACGTTATTCTATTTAATTTAAAATAATAATTATATCTACGTACCGGATATCAAGTCTAAAAAAAATATAATTGTAATCGTTATTGATAAGTTATTAATAATAATAATAATAATTAATAACTACTAAAATGTATTATGATTTATGAATTATCAGAATTTCAAAATATTCAATAATTCCGTAGGATAGTTCCTTAAACTTTAATATCTTCTTATACATTAAAAAGAAAGCTCAGTTAGAAATCAAATAGTTCTAGGGTAACACCAATTGGTTATACAATTATTTTTTTCGTTTAGTTATTACTTTTGTATTTTCGTGTTTCTAAGGAAGTAAAATTTGATAGTACAATATTTAATACATTTTTATTGTTAAATCAGAATTAAATTAAATATACAATGAAAATAATATATTGATTTTTGGTAATCTATAATATATTATACTATGTAGATAAAACCTATAGAATTTTATACTATAGTTAAGAACCAAAGTTATAGAAACAGGGAAAAAAATAATAAGTTGGTTTGGCACATGGGAAGTGTTGGGAAAAAGAAATAATATTTTTATGTCACCGAATGGCGAATATTGTTATGGTAATAACAAAAAAGAAATAAAAGAAATTTCAACGGATAAATATTGGACTTCGCCCATATGGCGTATACTAATATAATAATACACGTTTTTAATATGTGGCTCCGCGGGGTCCACGGACACAGACTCAAAGCACGTTCGATAGATATATATAATATGTACATTTTACAAGTGTACACCTATACGATATATTATATTAGTTTTGTAATATTGTTGTATAAAAGAATAAAAACATAGTTATATTAAGAAACAGAAACGGGAAATTGTGATCATTATATTTAGGAAAACAGGGGGGGGGGGGGGCAAAGTGTAATATACATTACAAATACGTCGACGACGACGGTGTAGCTGGTATATAATACGCGGTGTTGGCTGCTTCGACCGCCACGGTCCTACACGGTTGTGCTTAGTCCATCGTGGTGTTGTTGTGATTTACCAGTGAACTGTGTGTTAGCAAAATAACAAAAGTGTTGGTTGAGATAGAGACAGTGTTTGTTGAACAAGTTGAAGTCCGGGCGACGTGACTCGAAAAAACGCCTCTTTGAGTCAGTGGTCGTGGAAAATGTGTCTTGAGCGCGGTGTCTCCGTTTGGCCGGTGGTTTCGAAGTTGGCGAAAATATTGTGGAGAGGGAATATTTCAGTGTAGTCGCGTCGCGAGCTTTTTGAATACATTCTATTATTGGGAAACAGGTTGCCCTGTCGGCAAGTGCCGGCGGCCGTGGCAGCGGCGAGCAACGGCGACGACGGGCAATCGGCTGCGACACGATGGACACTGCTTGTGTGGGGTGTCGGAGGACAGATATTACATAACAATGTTGTTTGTCATAATATTATTGAATTTGCGCGTATACGATAACAGATTAATTATATAATAGGTTTTGCAAGTTTAATAATATTTTAATAAAACGGCCTAAAATTCCGTGACGTTACAATTCATATTACAAATAAATAAAAGCTGTATTATTTATCAACTTCAAAAATAATATAACGATTAAATACTTATTTCACCAACAAAAACAAAAAAAGGATATTCTCATTGATGGATTGTTGTGTAATAGATAATGTAATATTATAAAATATGTAATATTATTAATTATCATTATTTTAAAGTAGAGATAATTTTTTAAATGTATTGTTTTATTGGATTTGATTGAACATTAAATTGTATTTTCTAAATAATGGATACATTTATAATATACAAAGATCAACCAATTGTTTTTACAAATATATTACCACGAATGATTATGAACTTTTTAAAATACAAAATATATGCTATTTTCTAACCAATAATATCTCAACTCACAGTGAAACACGCTATAACAAAATGCCTCAAATATGATCGAGACCGAAAAGACACCGGAATCGAATCTCCAAGACGATTGCCTTCCTAAAATCTTCAAATCTCTACAATGCAATATAATCAACATGGATTTATAAAGGAAAAATCAACGACTAATTTATTAATTTTTCAAACATTTATTGTCGATACTTTTCCTCAGGATGCCAAGTAGACTTAATATATTCTGATTTTTCTAAAGCCTTCAATAAAGTAAATCATTCCTTTCTTTCTGAAATACTTCATTCCATTGGAATTCGTGATCTAATTTTATCATAGCTTATTTCATATGTCACAAACAGAAAACAGATTGTCAAAGTTAAAAACTTTATTTTGGAAACATTCAATATTCTATCTGGCGTTCTACAAGGTTCTCATTTAGCTCTATTGCTTTTTATATTATTTATTAATGATCTACATTATAATGACTCTCAAAAACCACTATTTGCCGATGGTTTGAAATTATGTCGAGTAATAAAGTAAAAAAATAAAATACGTACTTTCCTCATCTGTGGAAAATAATTTTTTAGTTAATTTTTAATGTGTAAATTGTACACATTATATACATAGACTATATTATTATGTTAAGGTATATGAACATAGTCTACAAATGTTAACAGTCACCGGTGTATGTTGATATTTTACCAAAAATCGTAGTGAATGTTGACTAAATGGTTTTAACGCGTTCATACACTGGTGATTGTTGACGTTTACAATTAGTGTTTAGTAAATGTTGACCACACTTAAAGCACGATGTATACTATAAGGTAATTTTGTATTATTTTGTAGAATTAAGACGTTATCACCCAATCACAATATACATTGGAGACGTTTGGACGTTAGTAATATTATCGCATGAATTAAATGAGTCAATAACATAATATTCACCCTCTTGTATTGTCGTGGTGGATAGATTAGTCTAAATTCTAGAATATAGTGTTACCTAGACAGATTCTCATATATTTCTCATAAAATCTATGAAAGTAGTAGATGTAGTTAGTATAATAATTTATTAATTGATCGTTTTGCGTATTAAACAAACAACTCCCTTATTAATTTAAAAAAATGTTCTGCCTATTAATTCTTATAAATACGTCCTAACACCCCTAACTACACAAAAATCACTAAGGCATGTACCAGATGAAACAAAAAATTTAAAACAGTAAATAATTGAACATGTAAAATATTTACCAATTCTTTCTATAAAAAATAAGTGTATAATATTGTAGTATTAATAAAATAATTATAATATTCTACATTATTATAAATATAAAATTTACAATTGTGACCTAAATTCTGTTGTTTGCATATTGATAATGTTGTCTTTATTATTATTTGAATTTAAGAGTATTATTAAATTTGTTGTGAATGGGCGAAATAAATAGCTAAAGTCACAGTACACACTTAAAATTTTGGAAAAAAATAGAATAATACATTTTAGTGAAATAAAACGAAAACAAAAGTACATACTTAATGCATCTGGAAAAAAAGGTATTGGATATATAAAACCGATTAAAAAAATTTTAAATAGTGGGATTAATATTTTAATCAAAAAAAAATAAAAATAAAATAATAAGGATACAAGAACAGCGTATATTTGATTCTTTTTTTACATTATTTTATCAGTATTCTGTCTTTGTTATATATCGATCTAATGATGATTACGAGAATTAATAAAATATACTAAGAGAAATATATTAATGAAAATATAAAATACAATTGTATTACACGCAACAGCGCAACACAGTTAAATTAAAAACCAACTATATACGTACTAACTACTTGACCTAAATAAAATAAAATATAATAAAGATAAAAGTAATTCATTTTAATATTTAATATAATTCATTAAGGTAAACCTTATTCAACATTATTATTGAAATTTAACTTACTATATTCGTCTATTAAAAATTAGTTAAAATATTATTTAGTTAATAACATACAATAATAATATAATTTATCATATAATATTTTACTATAAATGTAATGTAAAATAAAAGAATTGAGATGAAAAAAAAACAAATGTTTAAAAAATAGAAAATATATTTAAACCATCCTTGTATTGTGACTTTGTGAGCATAATATAGTGTCTTGTTTCATTAAAATTCAAGAAACTAAATATCAACATAAAGCACTTGTCGTACATGCATAGAGCATGTACAGTGTACACTGTGGGAATTGGAGATTCATGAAGCTGTGAAAGTCGCGCTGGAAAGATCCAATGAGGTATCTGATATATTCACCCGCTGCCTCGTGGAAGGCTCTTTTCCAGTAGAGTGGTTATAGGTAAAACTAGTTCATATTAGGTAACCCTGTAAATTGCTGGAAAAACCGTTGTCACACAGATAATTTAATACAGTTAATATCGTTTGTTGACTGATAGAAAGTTTTCTGAGACGCAAGACGAGTATTTTCACGATGGAAATAGGAAAACTATCAAAAATCTAGTTTTGATTTCAAATAGTAAATATACGCTAGATATCATTGATTGAGAATAGCGATTGTAAAATTTGCAAATAACACTTCCACGGTGGAACTTTCATTATCTATATAAATCTATGCCCGATCGTATGAATTGACGTGACAAATATCTTAAAAAGTGATGCGAAAAAAGTTTGGTAATTTACCGAATAATTTTACAAAATGTACAATAAAATTGATAAATTGTTATTAAAATTCAATTTATAGTGTAACTTTTGATTTTTTTCACAATATTATGTAAAGAAAGCAAGATAAATATAAAATAAAGCATTAATATTTAATCCCTTTATTAAAAATAACTATTTATAATTATAGTTTTCTATTTTCTGTTTAAGTAGAAAAATTAATAAAGTAAATAAAAATCTTGATTTATATTAAAATCCTAATAATTTGATAAAAAAATAGAAAATCATAAAAATAAAGTGGTAACTCAACTTTTTAAACGGTAAAAAAAATTGTAAATTGTTTATATAAATTTACCTCACCGATAAAATTGTACATGGTAAATTTACGAGAATCACACAACAAGTCTTTAACACGGCACCATAATGTGAGGCACAAGACGAAAACATGAAAGACACCTACCACGATACATAATGAAAATCGTAAGAACTACATGATCACAGGTAGCTTTTCATGAAGAGGAGTGGTGGCGGTAATTTCAGTGTCCCCTATAATTTAACATCTAATATAGAACATACTCTATAATATCCTAAATTAGTCCAAATCTACTGAAAGCAATGAAATTTATTGAATTTGCCTCAAGTAAATTCAAATCGAATTCATACCCAACTCTAAACACTTTGATTTATTGTTTATAGAATTTTCCGAGGGATTTTCTGAAAAAAATCATAAAAAGTACAAAAACTGGCCAAAAAAGCAAAAAATAATCAGAAAAACTGGAAATAAGCATACTTTTAAAAAATCGTTGAAAAAAAAACACTTTCAAATTTCATAATTGAACGTGTTTTAACATACAATACACTTCCATAGCACTGCTACATTTTAAGTCAAACCATCAAAATAAGCAAATGCTTTAAGGCTCGAGCCCTGGTGATTATAATTACACAAATGCCATACAAAAGAAAAAAACATTATCCGGTAGATAAATTGAGATATAAATACAGTGTTGGTGGTGAAAATAGTAACAAACGATATTAAAAAAATGGTGGTAAGTGGTTATGGTAGGTACCATATTAAAGTGCGGATGACATTAATTCACTAGACGCGTTAAACAATCGGATTGCGGAAAAACTATATTGACGGTATGTTTAATACTAAAACTTTTACGGGAACTCATCACTACTCAATGGCTCTTACATTACATACAAACTAAAAATAACTATAAAATATCATATACCAAACACAATCGAAGATATAAATATAGGCGAGAAGTGCTACGTCAATCCGGCTTCTTAATAAGTTCCAAATGTATGTACAAAATATTCTCAAGTTTTTTAACCTTCGCTTAATGAAATCAAATGACTATAGGGTCATTTTAATTTTATTTAAATTCGTGTTACTGAGTACCAGTGTGATGTTTCATCAGAAGCACTCAATACCCTTAATTTATTTTTATCTTCAATAAATAAAAACATAAATGTCTTAATATTTACTTGGATTATCAACTATAAAAACAAATATATTATTAATAATTAATAGAACATTTCTAATACACCTGTAGTTTTTATAAGTCATTTTATTTTGTTTTTAAAACTAAGTCTATGATCCAATATTCCAACTTAAAAATTTAAAAATTTAAATAATTTAACTATTACTATCTCCTGCAGTTTTAATTGTTTTATAGGTACCTACTCAATTTTGGAAATCATTATTTACATCTACGTGGGATTACACTTTTCATTGAATATATATAAAACGTTGTTCACCAAAATCACAAACCGTGGCTTACAAATATAATAACTTTATAAAACTTTAGTATTGAGTGGGTTGAATGACAACTTAAAATTAATACTTACCAAAATATTTGTCTATAAAATAAAATATTTACATATTATTATTATATCGTTAAAATTTCTTAATAAAAGTAAAATAAATTAACGGTTAAGTTTATAAAAGTATACAATTATTAAAGATGGGTCGAAATCAAAAATATGATCTCGAACCGAAACCAAACGAAACTTATTGATCATATTATGTCAAAACGAACACAAACAAACTATTTTAAACATTTATATACAGATTTAAGAACCACTTATATGGGATCTTGCTATATATTTTCAAAAACATTGGCTAATTGAATCATAGAAAATTGGAATTTAAACTCTTGAGGCATAGATTAATATTCAAATTTTAAACTTTTTAATTCGATTTACATTAAACTAAGGACGACTTTTGCACTTAAACTGAACGCCTAAATTTCTAATCGATTTTTCGGACTTTGAAGAGTTAAACTTATTTTTTAAAAACAAAAAAAACAGAAAATACATACTTATATTCTCTAAAAAATACAGATAAATAATTATTTACAATTATAAACAGTAAGAAATATAAATAAATAAACATAATAAACATAAATAAATATATATTATACAATTGTATAATCATAAATATATGTTAAAACAGATTATTTTGTGATAAATGTGATGTTTTTGATCGTAATATCCAACTTTGAAATATTATTTATATCCCGTCAACAGTTTTTTTGTTCGACTATTAATATTTATATATTTATTAAATTTAATACGCTTTAAAGAAAATTACAAATTTCAAATTGTAAGTTAATATGAATGATGTTAAGATCTAACTACAAATGTAACCGTCTTATCGTCGCCAACCAATTTTGCAAACCGTCTGACATGTTCTTCGAGATGAACTCCCTTATGGACAATTGTAAATTACACCGATTTGTAAGTAGTCGACTTTTTGGTTGAATTTAAAACATTGATATTTTCGGAGTTGCCCGATTCCAGCACGAATTCAGTTAGTCGTATATTATCCCAAATATAAGTATCCCGTTGCGTCCAAGCACACATTGGTTCACAAAATAGCCTTTGAGTAATAAAATAAAGTAAATATTTAAAATTTAAAAATACTATATTGGAGTCATTTGGGGTTACTTATTGTATTTGAAATTATATTAAATTTTATACCCAATACATTTTTTACGATAAAAAAAAGAGAAAATACAATTAATATGTCGATAAATAGTAGAATAATTATGGTGTTAGAGGTAGATTTTTACAATATTTTTATTAATTTAATTAATTATAACACATTTAATAATTTTAAACCAATATTTTAAAAATTGTTTCTTAGATTTCAATATGGGAGTTTTCTGAAATATATAAATATTAGTTACTGTATTTTTAAAGAAGTTTAAAACCGAATAAGACCAATTATTTGGTGTTACATTAACTAAATAAATGTATACACCACATCATAGATAATATTAAAAATTGTATTTAATTATTTTCAAATAATTACCCTCATAATTCACTTTAGATTCTTCTTGAATATCATCTGTAAATTTATAAGACAAAGCATTAGTTAATTTAGCTAGTTCAACGTAACTGTACCCTAATATTATTTTAAACAATCGACCTAAAAATTTAGTAAATATAGATAGGCCCCATTATCAGATGTACTTATATTTTATATTTACAATTTTTAATTATAGTAAGCTACCGTATGGATTATTTATTGGTATTTTAACTTGTTACATTAGTGTGTCAAATCTCGCATTAGGTGTTTGGGTACGAGGATTCATAAAATAATGTTTTATTCCTTTTTTTTTTTTTTAATAAACGTTTTTAATATAACTACTAAATAATATAGAGATAGAATAATTTGTTGCCATACAAAACATATAAATATTGTAGGTTTTAAAAATTAAAAATTAAAAAAAATTAGATAACTTGATCATGCTTTTGTAACAAAAAACAAATGTACTTTATATAAGCAAGAGTATTTATAGTTAATACAAAATGAGCGACTAAATATATATTACATATCAAAATAACCTAACTATTGAGTCAAAGACTAGAAAGCTAGTTTAATAAGTTTCTAGGCAGAATCTAGACCCAGATTGACAGTGGATAAATAAATAAACTGGACCACATTTTAGGAGAATGGTCTGGCATAAGACACACGGATATTTTCCCATTTGTGTTAAAAAAATATCCAGCCAAGACTTGAATTAATTGCTTTGATATTTTTCAGTCTCACACAGTGGGTTCGGCGGTTGATTCGAGTCGTCAACATGTAAAGCTTCATAATATATAAGTTATATCTTGTTGCGTAAAAACACACGTTAGCCAGTTATTTTAAAAAGTATATTATTATTATGATTATTGACATATTTTGATATCACTGTACTTTTTGTTTATTATTATTATAGTATTTTAATATGCCTGTATACAAAACGAAAGACAAAAACATAAATATCAAAGCTATATTACTTTTGAAAAATTCTCAAACATAATCCCTAGTAATCTATCGTTAACAAACTAAGGACGTAACCTAGGGTGGTAGTCCTTGCAATGGCGGTTGGTCACGTACTCACGTGGCGTAAAACCAGGTCTTAAGTAACAAGATACAAGCTTTCATCACTGAAAATAAATTCATCTCACAAAATTAGTGATACTTTATGAATATGAAATAATTAGAGCAAAACCACCTTGACGAAACAGTTCGATAATGGAGCTATATTTATAAACTCTGTCAATATTAACCAGACCTAACCTAACTATTCCCTTTTACAGACCTTCAATAATGTAAACCATAAAAATTATTATTTTTATTCATAAAAATAACCAAGACAAACCTAAACTGACCTACCTATCTCAATAAACTCATGCTATTTTTTTTCTACGAGGTCATTCCGCCTATACCCGAACTAACCAAACATTTAAGACTAAAATAGTCTTTACATTCAAGATTGTAAAAGTCAATGCTTATAACTCTGTCTAATATTATTCAAGGAAGTATAAAATAAGTTCAATAAAAATATTATCAAATAATTATAATTGCTAACCTTTGAATCCACAAATATCTTGTAGGAAATCTGTTTAATTTTAAAATAATTCAATAATTATATATAACTATGCTTAATTAGCATTCAAGCATATTTTCTACTATATTTTATTGTTTAACCAGAAATACGCATACAAAATAAAATATATTATTATTATAAAATCAATATATTCATCTCTCAGAATCGTAAATACAGAATCTAAAATAGTATATATTATTGTATATTTTGTGCATTTAATCAGTACTTAATTAATTATTATAATTTTGTAAAAAATATTTATTTTTTTATGAGTTTAAGCAGTTAAAAATAACATAAAATATAATTAGAATAGTGACCTAAAATAAGACACATATAATATATATATATATATATATATTGGCATATTTATACATTCATTTCAACATATTTTCGTAATAGCTATATTGCTATAATAATTTATGAATACAACAAATTTACTTAAAAATAAAAACAATGTAAATCAACAAAATATCCAAGATTAATGGTTTTGTCAATTTATAATTTAAGATAATGTTCAGTTATCCCAACCATCATTTAAGAAAAAACAATATTATTAATTGACTTTAATAATTAATATTAAAAATATTCTTAATTAATTTATCTACTAATAATAATTTAAATATATTACATTTGCAATCGGCTGAAAAAAAATGGATAGTAATATAGTCAATATAGTATTGATATAGTGATATAATTATTTTATATTTATAGACTAAAATTGTATAGATTAGATAAAATAAGATATAACTCTTCTATTATATAAAATGCAATTTTTTTAAAGTATCCAAACTTAGCATTTTTTTACTTATACGAGTATATCAATATTGTGTAAAAAATAAAATTACGAAATTATTTAAGTTATGTCGTCTATAGCAGATAGTATAATATAAATAACTGAATGATACATCGTTTCTAGATAATTTATAACAAAATTAACATTTCATAGAATATTAACTAATAATACAAAAAAAAAAAATTAAAAAAAAAAAAAAAAATTTATATAACTTAAATAAATAATAACATACCTGCATTATTTCTGTTAACTTCGTTTGCAATTACTGAAATCAAAAAAATTGCAAGGAATGGTATAAGTTAAATATGAATATCAATAAAATTAAAATGGAAAAAATAATAATTAAAAACAAAAAATATGACCATACAGTTGAATTCATAGTAATATTTATTGAATGCAGTTGCTGGGATAATAAAAATTAGAAGAACTGTGATTGTAATAGGTATACAATATTTGTTAGAAATATTCATTTTAGTTATTTGATATGTGCGAAGAATAACAATTATGTGAACGTTAAATAATGAAATGATTATAATAAGAGATCTCAAGTTTTCGACTTCTTCCTACACAATTTATAACAAAAAAGAATAAACAATAATTAACAAACGACGTGTAACAACAAACATACTATGACAACAAAAAAATATTCATTATTTGTCTTCTTCCGCTTCATGCAATATGTTAAACTATTCTTAACCTTTTAGTCACGTGATATATTAAAGTGTAAGTTTTTAAACACATGCTGTCAGCAGACCAATATTCAAAACTAGGTTAAAAACAGATACAAATGTACTAAAAGTAAAATGATTATAAAAAATATTTAAATATATGTGCATTATTCATTATTTGTCTTCTGCTTTAGGCAATATGTTATACTGTTCTTAACCCATTAGTCACGTTATCTCTTAGAGTTTAAGTTTTTTTAACACATGTGGAAAAACAATATTTATTTAGCAAAACAGTATTCAAAACTAGGTTAAAAAATAAATAAAAATGTGTAAAAAGTAAAGTGACTATTAAATAGTAATAATGCATTAATGTACTATCTACATGAGTAGTATATTATAACTATTTTATTTTATATAGACATTTTCAAATTCAAAACACAATGTTTAATCCCAGTGAAAATAGTTGTAAATTTTTACACCAAAATTTTATCAAGATTATGTAATCATTATAACGTTACGAAATGTGACCACAAAATTTTTTTATTTTTAACGTATAAGGAAGTTCAGAATTCCAAATTTTAATCCGGGCGCTGACGTGACGTTACTCCAGCACCCCAGTACCCTTCAAAATGATTTTATTGATTCGAAATTTTTACAATATTTTTAACCATTTTGTATCCAAATGTAAACAAAAAATCGAGATTCCTGTCTTAACTCAAATCCCGTTAAAACCATTTTAAGTCGGCCGTGCGGTCATCAGAGTGACGTCAAGCGTGTAAACAGGAAGCCTTTAAAATGATTCGATTGATTCGACATTTTCACAATATTTTGTAACCATTTTGTAACCGAATGTAATCTAATATTCCAGACACATGGTTTAATTTTAATAAAAATTGTCGTTTTAAGTGACATAAGCATCGTAATATATACGCATGTGCAGTTGTGAACCCACAAATTTAGTGCTGTGGTTCTACCTCACCAATGGCATTCCCAGGAATTTTCGGTTAGGGAGATATATGTCATAAGAAAGGACCCAATTTAATTGCATTAAATATACACAACAATTTTTTAATTATCGCAAAAAAAAAAATATAATATTTGCATAATAGATTTCGCTGTAAAAATACAAAAGTCATATAAAAAAACATTACATTCATAAGTATAATTAAATTAATTTAAAAAATAAAATAGATGAATGTATTACTTTTTTGAATTACAACTAATAATTAAATATATTTCCGAATTATGTTCATAAAAATAAAATATTTTATTACTTAAGATATGTTTCTACAAAGAAAAAATACGTTCTACTTCTACAACACCAGTGATTGATGCAAATAAGAGAACCCAATAATTTAGGCGTTTTATTTAAATAAACATCTGCATTACCTGACATGACGTCATAGGAAGATTTAATAGTTTTATATCCTTTTTTTCAAATATATATATTATACATCAATTTATCTTTAGTTTTTTTTCCATTTGGATCAGGAATATTTGCTAAAATATCTTCAGTTTTTCTAAACACATTCTTAGTTTATGTAACTCATTATTAGGAATGACATACATCATATTTGAATGCATTATTTTTTAGAAGCTATTTCAGCTTTTCCACTATGATTAGGATTAAAATCGTTTTTTAAACACAAATAAAATAGGAAACTGGAGGTTTTATCTATGTTTTTCACCTTGCAAAAATATAAGTTATGGAGGTAAAGGTATACCCGGCATTTATTTTCTGTATTTATTTATTATCGATGGTACTTTCAGGAAAGCAATTTTTTCTAAAATAAATGAATTAAGTCTCATATGTATTTAGATTCTATATATTCAATTAATAACAATTGTTAAATAATCTATTTATGTAATAATAAATTTAGTTTAATTAAGTATTTTGTTCATTAAACACACAACATTTTTAAAAAACTCGAAAAACATGGGAAATTGCAAAAAATTGCATTATAAAATTAAATAGGCAGAGAATGAGAAGATATAAAGTATATAATTATAATAACTTATTACTAATAATCAAAAACAATGAATTTATAACAAGTATCAACTCTAATATCTATCTAATAATTTTTTTTCCGAAAGTCAGGAAAAAAAGTCAATGGAGGGATATAATCCCTAATCTCCTTGCATGGGCACGCAAATGTGCCTCGATTACGAAAGGCCAGTGTGTATAGAAGGTATAAACAACTAAGCATTACAAATTAGCTAGCTGCGATGGTGGTTTACCTTATTTATTTTATATTTTAATACTAACATTGAGTATAGTTAACTGTAAGAGATAAGACACGGGTCACAACTAAGTTTTAAGTAAAATTTAAAACTTTCTTACAAACTTGGGTATTATTAATTAATTGTTATTTTTATTTGTTCCTTTAAAATTTATATTTACCTAGAGTATTCAAATAATTTTGAGTATTTCATATTATGAAAAGGATTTGTATACATATTTTATTATTTTATGAACCCATGCTAAATACATTTAAACTATTATACACTGATAGGCCAACCTTTTTTTTTTTTAAAAAAATTGAGTTTTTTAAATGTATTAAATAACTACCCTAAATTGTTAATTATCATAGAAAAAAAAATTATTTATTTATATTATATACATATAATTTCAGGCAGTATATTTATTTTATTTTAGTTTTAAATAATACTGTATTTTTTTTCACAGTTGAAGGTATAGTTCTAAATTCTAATCCATTACAAAAATAATTCATGTATAAATAGGGTTAGCTAATATATATTTTTTAATTGTTTAATAATTGTTTGTTACTTCTTCTAAGTGGTTGCTAGAATACTAAATATATGTCTAATTAGTAATTACTTTAGATATGTTATTTTTTTTATATTTTTAATATCCTAGCAACCACTTAGAAGAAATAACAAACAATTGTTAAACAATTAAAAAATACATATTATACCTTTAGCTATATAAATCCCCCTTTTACCCCCTTAGAGATCGAATTTTGAAAAATCCTTTCTTAATGCACCCCTACATTGTTTAAGGAACTTCTGTACAAAATACAAAATTTAAAGTATCTAGACCTAGTATACATAGATAAACAACAGTTGGTGTATGTTTTGTAAAGTCTAAGACAGGCGCGCATACGATAACCTGCTTAATATACCCATGTTTTTCGATTTAGGTATATTATTTTTTAATATGTGCCGCCCGCACGATTTCATACTAAATATTTTTACATCAATGCCTAATCTTCACGACTTTTTAATATCAGGGATCGAAAACGTTTTTTAAAACGTTATTAAACAAAAAAATACGAAATCAAAAAACAACTGTAAAACGATAACGAAAAATCCCATAAAACGAAAATACTATATTTACAACAACAAAAAAAATTGTTATGTTTAAAAAGTGTACGATGAACTATACGGTGTCGTCGTGTGGATGCTAATTGGCCGTGAATCAAACTGTCTGACTAGGATCACACCTTGGATCTACGAGTGGTGAAATTTCACTGGTTTGGCGGAGAGGAAATGATTTTAATTTTTTAATTTTTCGGAAATTTTGTTCACGGAATCCGGTGAATAATTTTGAGCTTTCATCCCAAAACTCGTAAGTTGATCGGTTACCGATTACCGTATAATTATACCGCTGTATATTATATTAGTTTATAACACATGTGTAAACAAAACAATATTTATTTAGCAAAGCATTATTCAAAACTAGGTTAAGAAAACAGATACAAATTTATAAATTGTAACTTGGATATTAAATAGTAATGCATAGGTATAAGTTGTGTCTTAATATTTATTACGTCTATGTAAAAAAAAGTCCACAAAGACAGCACAGTCAAATGTATGTGAAATTGCTCCCCATCCTTTACCCAAGACTTTGTTTTATCAATTCAAAAATATGAAAATATTTTGAAAATTTAATTTTTAGAATTTGCAATTTAATATTTTTTTTGTGGGTGGTGTTGAAAATATAATTAATTTATTACATAAGATCACACCATAATACAAATTTGTTCTATAAATTTATCATAATTGTAAATGTAAATCAAGCGATTGTGGTTCGTGATAATAAAGATATTTAGTAATGTAACCGAATTTGTTTCTTATTTTACACCCAAAGTTAATATATATTACTGTAATAATTACAAAAAAAAATATAAATTAACGTTAGCTAGTCTAATTTATTAAATAAAACAATTTTTTTAAGGTTTTATTGATCCCCTCTAAATTCATCGTCAGATTAGGGCCGAGACTCTTTGAAAAGTTTATCACAAAAAGAATTATCCATAGCATTTATAACTTTAACAGTACAGTATTTCTTCATCATATTATATTGTTCGTCTAAATAGTCTGCAAAATGGATCGGAGTTGGATGATTATTTACTAATATGTAATCTTGAAACTCGTTTATTAACAAATAATATGAAATCAAAGGTTTACCACAAATCTTGAGAACAACTTTGATCCAAATTATTTGTATATACATGAGTGTTTCATAAAGAATGTAGTTTTTGTTTTAAAGTATACATGATACATGTTTAACCAAAAGTTGAGGTTTAAGTTTGACTTTGATAATATATTTTTATTTATGAATAATTTAGTAAAAAATAATACATACCCCTAAAATATGACTTATAATCACTTGCCCAATCTATTAAAATTAACTACATTGTGATATTTATCTATATGTTATAATTATTGTATTAAAGTAACGTGAATATATTACTAAAAAAACTATCAAGAAAATTAATGGATAGAATAATTGTGATAACATTTTATCTAGTTAACTAATGCAACTTATCGAGATATAAATAAAAACATATTCATATAGAAAATACATATATAACATTTATTTTACAGTTATATGTATTTATATTTTATACGTTTATAAGGGAATAGTTGTATATAGTTATGAAACATTAATTTAAATAATAACTTGGACTTATTCCCTAAAAGTCCAAAAGAATAAAGTCGGAAGTTGTATTTGAAGTCAGATAAGGAATGTCGATGCACACTCACGAATTTTGAACATTGGTTGGCTGGTGCTTGTTAATGTATATTGAAAGGTATTTACAAAAAAAAACAGTAAAAACAAAAAATTGTAATTCTAGCTATCAATAATAAAAAAGTTCTTTTGAGTTTCAGTAGAATTTTGATATATTTTATGTACGCAAACCAGACTTAAGTTTGGGTAATATTAATTTAATTAATTAATAATATTTATTTCAATAAACATCGATAAAACAATCAAAATGTTTCACTCAGTCAAAGAGCTTGAATATGTAATTCATTATCCTACACAAATTATTATTAAAAATATATAAAAAGTTTTAATAGAAAACGAACTTAAATAGTCATAAAAATATGTTACACTCAAGTAAATTAAAAACATACGTACTCCTAATAATATTAACTAAAAATCAAAATTGATAAATATTAAATTGTTATTTTAATGTGATAAAATGATTATATGACGTTTTGTATAATCTAGTGTAGAAGAAAAACAAAATAAACACACATTCGTTTAAAATTGTCTATTATAAACCAATTTTAAATCAAAAGAAATAATATATGATTGAAATATTAATAATACTTTTCAAATTGTGGTTTATTTATATAAGAGTACACGACATCAATGGCGATATAATAAATATAATATATATTATATATATATATAAGGTAGTCTTAAGAATGATTTGATAGTTAAATGAAATCGATTATCAAACAAGTGTATAGGCACTTAAAATCCACGGTTTAACTTTGACTTTATACATCGTATTCGTTGAATGAACTAAGAATAATTTAATCATACGAAAGGTTAAAAATTTCACAGAAGAACCACTATTTTTAGAACGTTTTTTTACAATTTCGATAACCTCGGTCCATACCATGTTATGTACGGTGTACATATCTATCAATGGTTGGTTTCAAAAACCAAATATAAGCTGTGTTTTGCACAGCAAATTTATACTGGTAATTAAATCGTCTATGAACTTTAATTGCTATGTATGCGAGTCTACTTGCTTGTTGATGTGAACATATGTACGGAGTTAATAATAATAATAGACACACGAAATGTCTTATTAAGCGGTTTTATATGTATGGTTCTCAGTAAGTCAAGATAAAAAATATATATTTAATGCACTTACTAATATAGCCTAGAAATAAAATGATAAACATATTAATTAATAAATAATATTAAACTTTATGATACTATCTCATAATATTATAGGAATATTTACGACCAAATTTATTATTATTAATATATTAGAATTGTAATATATCATTATTTTACGCGGTTTCGTAAAAGATTAAATTTCACGTGGAAAACATTTTATAGGGTTTTTAAACTTTAGGTATAAATCACAAAAATGTTATGAATTTTCAACTTCCTTGCAAAATTTCGCGATTTTGATGTATTTTGTAAACATTTGAACTTTAAATGCTTATAAACAAAAATTGTGAGTAACGAATTTTGATTATTATTTTACTACGATAAGTACAACTTATAATAAACCTCGTATTAAATTTTAAAGATTTTTCGGAAAGCTAAATATTTTTTATCGACATTTCAAGAAAAAAAAAATTAGAAAAATTGAAAATCTCAATGGTCTATAAATAGTTTAAAAAACTTCTATATATTTTGAAAATTAAATCGTAAATAGATAAAGCTAATATAAGCATTTGATGAAAATTTTCAAATATTTACAATGATTAGTTTTTGAGTTACAGTTAAATAAAAAAATCGATTTTGTTAAAAAGTGGTTATGCGGAATAATTCCCGTTTTCCTATTATTTTTTCAGGGTTTTTCCTGTCGCCTTTGAAAACTACTATAAATTGTTTGACGGGAGAGGGGCTAAAGCCAAAAATCAAAGCATTATAACTTCTCCAAAATGTGATGGCAGACACAAAAAAAAAAAAATAAAAAAAAAACACATCATTGTAGTATCAATACATTCATCACTTCGTTCAGAATCTAAAATAGAAATAATAATAAAACAAAAAATACCTACTATATTAAATATTACAAGAAATTACATTATCAATTCAAGCAAAACTTGGATTTTATTTTAATTATAAAATCATAATTATAAATAAGAAAACTTTATACTATTTTTCTGTATCACGACTGAACTATATACTAGACTTTATAATAAATATTTCAAGAAAACCGATCAATTTGCATTTTTGGGTTGAATATATTTTAAAATTGAGTCGAATGGATTCAGGCCCATATAAATAAATAAAATAAACCAAACAGTTTCGAACAAAAAATATTTATAAAATTATAACATAGCTTAGTATACAAGAAGCTATTATTATAACCATAATTGTAGTTATCAAAAATGTTTAGATAAAAAGTAGCTTTTTGTTTAATAAAAAATATAATTAAAACGTCTATACTAAATTGTATTTGTTTTGTTAAACACATTTTTTGGTTTTTTCTACCCAATATTTATAATTATGTTATAGGAATCATGTACATTTATTAAAATCTGATTGAGATGTTTGTATAGCTATACGTTTATTATAAAAGCTGCAAACTTAATTTTAATTGATTATTAGTAAATAAAATTCGTTAAGTACCGTTGAATACTGTAATAATATAAAAAATAAAAAAATAATAATTATTATAACATATTCATAATTTCCATACTATAAAATAAATTATGTATCAATGTTTTTTAAAAATTTTTATCTCAAAAACAAAGATTGTAATCCATATTTTACACAGAATTATATTATAATATATAAAATAAAACAATATGATATATATACCTATAGGAAAATCTGCGGACAAAAATTTTTTAGTTTATTTTCAAATATATACGTAGATATTATAAACTATATATTGAGTGATTCTTTTATCAAACAATAACAGTCGTTATTTCAAAATCAATTAACGTTTTTGAAAATATTTTCCCACACAATTCCCAGTTGAAATTAAACACTATCTCTAACAATTATATTATCTTATATTTTTACTTTTCCAATGATGACACGTATTTTTAATTTTATATTCTGAAGCAAAATATTATTTGGAGTATTTCGATACATTTAATATGGAAATTTGGACGAGTATTATGTGAGCAGTGTGAATTTGTACGTGCTTCGCCGCAAAATGATTACCTACTAATTCGCAGACTTTAACTTAAAATATAAATAATCAGGACTCTGAACTCTATGAATTTGCATATTTATGTGTGCGATCGATGGAGGATACCAGATTTGATACATATTTATTTTTTATACAAGAATTTTAAATAGAAATTTAAATTGCATTTATTTTTTTTATATATATTAGGTTTTTTTATACACATGCTTGTTCTATTTAAGAATATTATGTATTAAATAGTACAAAAAATATTTTGTTCCATAAATAAAAATTTAAAATTTAAAAGTACGTTATTAATAAAAGTAAAAACATAAAAAATATTATAATAATAAAAATATATATTTTTTAAATGTTGTTTTATTGCATTCGAAATAATAAAAAAAAATTACAAAAAAATGTTTTCAAAATCGAAATTTATTCAAATAAAATTAAGAAATACTCATAATATTTACATACTTCTATTTTTTTCTAAAAAAATAAACAAATTTGTTACAAATGAGTTATAAATAGTAATAATTGAGGTTTATGATGATTTATGAATGATATTAGTTTAAATATATTCGAGGTAATTCAATGCGAGACCTACTTTTACCACAAGCTGAGAAAAGTTAACATG
Source organism: Rhopalosiphum padi (assembly GCF_020882245.1). Taxonomy (NCBI): domain Eukaryota; kingdom Metazoa; phylum Arthropoda; class Insecta; order Hemiptera; family Aphididae; genus Rhopalosiphum; species Rhopalosiphum padi. The sequence goes on from NC_083597.1 coordinate 33,334,021, forward strand.
ATATTTTTATACTGTTTTGATTCTAATCGGATTGATGAATGAATTTATATTTCGACAGTGTGTGCTTATATATTTTATTTATTTATATTATTTTGTGTGTTTATAATCAATTTTTATAATGTTGAAAATACTTAATTTCAAAAATTTGTAACTTGTTTCGAGTGGATAATTGAATCAAGATACATCAATCGGTACATTATTAGGCGTCAAGAATAATTATTAATTTTTAATAGTTCTCTTAGGATATGGAAAAAAAATATGAAAAGACAGGGACTTTAACGCTAAATCAGTTTTCGACAAAATCGATTTCTTTTTTTGTTATAATTTAATAACGAATAATCGTATATTTAATCAAATGTTTATGTTCGTCCAAATTAATATGAATAACATTATCACCATTACCTACGTAATCGTGATAACGTACCTACTCCTCCTCTTGGTTCTATTCAGACGCTTTCCGGTCAGTTGAAACGTACGAACAGAGGATGGACTAATTTGGGCGGCATGCCAATAGCAGATAATCAGACACCATTTAAAATGAGATAGTTTTTATCAATTTTAATTCGTTATAAGAAACACGTCAATATTTCTAACTAGGTACAGGGTTTACAAATTAACAAATTTCTTAAATTCCTATAGAAATTCTATTTATTTTTTAATACTTTTTGAATGGCTGGCAGATAACCATTTGTACAGCTATAGGACTACATTCAAAAACCACAGTATGTCTTGGAAAACATTTTTTGACAACTTTTAAAATCAAAATGAAAATAATGAGATCCCAACACGATTTATACATTATTAACACAATGATTTATACGGTGCCTTTCTTATTTAATTATCATTCGTTCGTTATATTTTAAAGACAAGTTATCTATTATTTTATGTACACTTTGTTATTTACTGAGTGAAGCTTATTTATCGTTCCGAAAAGAACATTAAAAAACACATAATTTAAAATTTTCAATCATAAATTTTAAATTAAAGCCATGGTTTATGTGAAATACAAAATAAAGAAATAATACGTACCTTCATACTCTGTGGATAATAATAATTTAATTAATTTTGTAAATATGTAAAAATTATATATTATAATTAGATTATAGTTATATATATAATTATAAACCACGAAAAAATCTAGAAATGTATAATAGCTTGAGTAGAGATGTCTTTCATATATTTAAAATATATAACTCAAAACGTTTGAAAATAAATATCTCATGTTAAATATAAACTCCTAGCAATATGTATGTACACTTTCAATTCATACAGCAAAAATACTTCTTGAAAAAAATTTGAAAATGGTACAAAATAATGTGATAATATTGTTCTTAAATTTTTTATTCAAACTTCTGTAGAAATACACTCATGAAAAATTTGAAGATGGGAATATTGTACGTATAACTTTGTTTATTAATGCGACGACCAAATTTAATATATTATACAATTTGGATTTAAAAAAAAAAATAAATAATTTTAAAAACTTTTTGGTTACAGCACATACATTATTTTGTTTAATATCAAATGTCATAAAAATAAAATTTAAATTTAAAATAATAATTATATCTACATACCAGTTATCACGCCTAAAAATGTTTTAATTATAACCGTTAATGATAAATTATTAATAATTACTACTAAAATGTGTATTATGATTTATGAATTGTCAAAATATCAAAATATTCAATAATTCCGTAGGATAGTTCCTTTAACTTTAAACTATAATATATTTTTATACAGTAAGATAAAGTATCCATTAGACATCAAATAGTTCAAGGGTAACACCATTTGGTAATTAAATTATTTTTTTCGTTTTGTTAGAACTTTTGTATTTTCGTGTTTCTAGGTAATATAATATAATTTTGCACTTTTAAATTAGTATTATATTATTTTCTCAATAAATATATGATATAACTATTTGTTAACCTATAATTTATTTTTATACATATATATAGCTTAGTTTTTTAACATCAGTTTAAAACTATTCAGTTTTATTGATGTTAGATGAATTTTTGAACAAATTGTTTACGCACACAATTTTCTACTCACAATTACAGCTCTAGGACTATCTTCTTCAAACAGGCGATTAAAAATGTGTGTGATCACTTGACATCATCAAAATATCTAACAACAGGTGATTTCTAAGAAAGAAAAAAAAAATCGGTACTAAACCGTAAAAGAATCGGACAGACGCGTCTCACACACAATCACCAAAAATCAATTGATGAAGCGGCTTCCGAAAATCTTCATAACCACTAAACCGTAACTAAAGGCAATTGTAGTCAAATTTTATTTTCGAGATCAATAAAAAAAAATCTAACCGGCATGTGTGTTTAAATGTACTATTTACTAATTTATTGTTGAACACAAAAATACTACATGTTATATATAATTCACCACTCAGAATCTATAACTGCAGTACATGTTTAATATAAAATATATTTATTATATTTAAAATAAGTAAAAAATAAAATACGTACCTCCCCTATCTATGTACAATAATGTTTTAGTTAATTTTTAATGTGTAAATTGTACACATATTATATACATATACTATATGCTAAGGTGTATGACCACGGTCTGCAAATGTTGACAGTCAAGATTAAGGTGAAATTTATCAAAAATCGTAGTGAATGTTGACTAAATGGTCTTAACGCGTTCATACACCAGTTATTGTTGACGTTTACAGTTATTGTTTAGTAAATGTTGACCATACTTAAAGCACGATATATAGTAAAAGGTATTTTTATATTATTTTGTAAAATTAAGACTTTATCACACAAACACAATATGCATATGAGACGTTTTGGACGCTATTAATGTTATCGCATAGAATCAACTGAGTCAATAACTCCCTCTTGTGTTGTCGTGGTTGATAGATGAGTCTAAATTCTAAGATATAGAGATATCTAGACAGGTTCTCATGTATTTCACATAAAATCTATAAAAGTTGTAGCTGGGTTAATTATACTTCATTAATTTATAGTTTTGCGTTCCTATTAAATAAACAACTCCCTTATTACTTTGAATAACTTTTCTGCGTATTAATTCTTATAAATAACTCCTAACGGCTAACATCCCTAACTATCAAAACATCACAAGGGCATGCACTAGAAGAAATAAAATATATAAATCAGTAAATAAATAAACATGGAAAATATTTACCCATTGCTTCTATAAATAATATGTGTATAATATCGTAGAATTAATAAAATTATAATATAATACATTATTATAAATATTAAATATACAATGGTGAACTAAATTCTGATATTTGCAAAATGATAATATCGTCTTTAATATTATTTGCATTTAAGAGTATTATAAAAATAATATTGTTTTTATTTCACGTATTTCATGTTTCACAAATGTAACTATGCATTTTTTCAATCCTTTTTTTCGTACTCCAATAAAAAAATTTAAATAACATTTATGGAGTCATTTAAATAATACAAGAATATATACTTTTTGAGTAATATGTTATCTAAGTGATTAAATAATAAATGTTACTAAACAAACATTAAATCTTGAAGAAAAAAGAATAATACATTTTAATAAAGTAACACGAAACAAAAATGTACATACTTAGTGCCTCTGGAAAATAAAAACAGTTAACGGATATATAAAACTGATTTAATCAATTCTAAACAGTAGAATTTATATTTTATCCTTAAATAAAAATAAATATAAAATAATAATGACACAAGCACAGCATATTTGATTGTTTTTCTTTATAAATTAGTATTCTGTCTTTGTTAACTAATAAAGTAATGGTTATAAATATATAAAATTAAATTAAGTTGTAAGACATAAAATTACGTACCAACTATTTGAACTAAATAAAATAAAACATAATATAGGTGTAAGTAATTAATTTTAATAATTAATATGATTCATAATTAATAAAGATACACCTTAATTATAATAAACATTATTATTGAAATTTAACTTACTATATGCATCTATTAAAAATTAGTTAAAATATTATTTTGACAATAACAAAATTATAATATAGTTTATCATATTATATTTAACTATAAATTTAATATAAAATAAAATATTTTTTTTTTTTTAATGACAAAATGAAGACATATTTAAAAATATAATTATTTAATCCATCCTTGTTTTGTGAGCATAACACATTTTCTTAATTCAATTCAAGAAACTACCTATCGACATAATGCACTATCTTATCGTGCATGCATAGAACATCACCCAATGTACACTGTTGGAAATGGCGATTCATGACGCTGAGCTAAAGAAAGCTGCGCTTAGAAGATCTAATGATAGGTATCTGATGTATTCACCCACTGCCTGAAGGAAGGCTCCTTCCGAGTAGAGTGAAAGAGAGGCAAAGCTAGTTCAAATTAGGTAACAAAGCAAGTCACTGGATATACCATCATCACACAGATCATTGAGTACGAGTTATATAGTAGGTTAACTGCTTGAATGCATTTTGAGAATCAGGACGAAATCAGGTGGAACTTTCACTCCTCTGTTTGCGTAAAAAAATTAATAAAGTAAATAAAAATTTTGATTTGTATTACAATCCTAATATCTTAATAAAAAAAAATACAAAAACATACAAATAAAGTGGTCACTCAACTTCTTAAACGGTAAAAAAATGTAAATCATAAATATTTTATGTAAATTTACCTAACCGGTAAAATTGTACCTGGTAAATTTTCGAGACTTACATAGTCACATCACTAGTCTTTAACATGGTACTATGATATAAGATCGGTGCGGCACAACACGACTACATGAAAGACAACTTCCACGATACATAATCAAAATCGTCTAGAACTACATGATCACAAGCAGCTTTACATGAAGGGGACTGGTTGCGGTATTTTCGGTATTCCCTATAATTTAACATCTAATATAGAACATATTCTATAATATCCTACTTTAGCACAAATCTATTGAAAGCAATGAAAGTTATCAAATTTACTGCTATTAAATTAAAATCGAATTCATCCCCAAATCTAAACATAATGTCACTTTAGCTATCAATTATCATAAACAATTATTGACCATAGCCTCAAAGTTTCGTTATTTAACCCGTTTTTGATTATAATTATAAAAATGGCATACAAAAGAAAAAACTTTAAAACTTAACCAAATTTCTGAACGAAGTATTATCAATATGTTTTAGAATCGCGTAATGAAATCAAATGACTATAGTGTCATTTGTAATTTAAATTTAAATTCGTGTTACTAAGTACCAGTGTGACGTTACATCACAAGCACTCAATACCATTAATAAATTTGTATCTTCTATAAATAAAAATATTATAAATGTCTTTATATTTACTTGGATTATTTTCTATAAAACAATTATATTACAGTTTTTAATATTAATGGATCAATTCTAAGACACCTGTAGTTTTTATAAGTCATTTTATTTTGTTTTTAAAACTAAGTCTATGATCCAATATTCCATCTTAAAAATTTAAAAATGTCAATAATTTAACTATTACTATCTCCTGCAGTTTTAATTGTTTTATAGGTACCTACTCAATTTTGGAAATCATTATTTACATCTACGTGGGATTACACTTTTCATTGAATATATATAAAACGTTGTTCACCAAAATCACAAACCGTGGCTTACAAATATAATAACTTTATAAAACTTTAGTATTGAGTGGGTTGAATGACAACTTAAAATTAATACTTACCAAAATATTCGCCTATAAAATAAAATATTTACATATTATTATACTTAAAATGTTAACATCAATTGCCTAAAATTGTTCAAAAAGAGTCAAAATATTTTAAAAATTATACCATAAATATGAATACTTAGTTCAAATTTAAAGTTTCTATACAGTTATACGTTTTTTAATTAAAACTAAATAATTAAATAAAGTTAATCAAAATCTGGGTAATAATTCCAGTTACTCCCGATAATAATAATAAAAAAAACTAAGAATTATAGCAATTTTGACATTTTTAAAGTACAAAATAAATCCTATTTTTTTTATCCAAAACCAGCTGCCTGTTTGATAATCAAAGTATTTTATAAACTTATTGTCGTGTATTAATACAAAAAATAAAAATATTGCATATTGCATATTGAATTTAAAAAATGTTTAACGGTTTAAAGATAACTTGTTCATTATTTGACACAGTAATTTATAATATATAGTTAGTAGTTTAGATAGTGAAAAAACTCAGTCAACTCTAAATTTTTACAATATCATTTTTTTATTAGTCTATTTTTATAACCTATACATAATTAATCTACTTTAATATATTTTAATGATTAAAACTTATTTAAAAAAAAAAAAAAAGAAAAACAGAAAATACATACTGATATTATCTAAAAAATACAGATAAATAATTATTTACAATTATAAACAGTAAGAAATATAAATAAATAAACATAATAAACATAAATAAATATATATTATACAATTGTATAATCATAAATATATGTTGAAACAGATTATTTTGTGATAAATGTGATGTTTTTGATCGTAATATCCAACTTTGAAATATTATTTTTATCCCGTCAACAGTTTTTTTGTTCGACTATTAATATTTATATATTTATTAAATTTAATACGCTTTAAAGAAAATTACAAATTTCAAATTGTAAGTTAATATGAATGATGTTAAGATCTAACTACAAATGTAACCGTCTTATCGTCGCCAACCAATTTTGCAAACCGTCTGACATGTTCTTCGTGATGAACTCCCTTATGGTCAATTGTAAATTACACCGATTTGTAAGTAGTCGACTTTTTGGTTGAATTTAAAACATTGATATTTTCGGAGTTGCCCGATTCCAGCCCGAATTCAGTTAGTCGTATATTATCCCAAATATAAGTATCCCGTTGCGTCCAAGCACACATTGGTTCACAAAATAGCCTTTGAGTAATAAAATAAAGTAAATATTTAAAATTTAAAAATACTATATTGGAGTCATTTGGGGTTACTTGTATTCAAAATTATATTAAATTTTATACCCAATACATTTTTTACGATAAAATACAATTAATATGTCGATAAATAGTAAAATAATTATGGTGTTAGAGATAGAATTTTAAAACTCAATATTTAAAAAAAAAAATAAATTCAGATATTTCCAAGTTGTTTACTTTTGTAATCTGGGTTTGTATTATTTGTTTTGATCAATTTCATTAGTTGTTATAGAAGTCCGAACAATAGATAAAAATTTTATTTTAGCATCTGTTTGGCATTGTATTAAAATTTCCAAAAATTGAAATATACTTTGATAGTGAATTTAATTTCGAATGGAAACTTTCTCACCCGTCGTTGTCAATTACATATTGGATCTACAAGTAAACTAGGCAATATTTCAGGAAGAAAATCAGATATATCATCAATATATGTGTCTACTATATAATCACAAAATGTTTGTATTTTATTCGTTGAAGCTTGAATTATCACGCCGAGTATTGGTGATCATGTGAATCGTGTATAATCGATAGTTATATTTATGTCAAAATACGTATCGGACGCAATCGGGATATTTATTTAGTTTGATAACCATATTAATAGTATTTCCTACCTATTATGTACAGCCCGAAATTGAGATAGGTGAAACATAAAAAAATTACTTTGGGTCGCAATCGGACGACGCCCAAAATTCCACCGATACTTTTTTTCCTCTGAAAAAATTTTTAATTCCACCGGTACGTATATTTAGTTTTAGTTATATAGTTTAATTTAAACAGTAAATACAATGAATACTGAGCTGCTAACATTGGCCTTAGCATGTGTGTGTTTCTAATGTTCCAAATAATTTATGTCACAATACTATTTTATATATTTAATTTAATAAAAATCTACTAGATATGAAACAGTCACATTAAAGTGTACAATATTTATATTAATTTGATTAGTTATAAACATTTAATAATTTTAAATCAATATTTTAAAAATTGTTTCTTAGTATTCAATATGAGAGTTTTCTGATATGTATAAGTATTAGTTACTGTATTTTTAGAGAAGTTTAAAACCTTAAGAATAAGACCACTTATTTGGTGTTATACATTAACTAAATAAATGTATACCTTACATCATAGATAATATTAAAAATTGTATTTAATTATTTTCAAATAATTACTCTTATAATAAACTTTAGATTCTTGATTAATATTATCTGTAAATTTATAAGACAAAGCATTAGTTAATTTAGCTAGTTTAACGTAACTGTACCATAATATTATTTTAAACAATTGACCTAAAAATTTAGTAAATATAGATAGGCCCTATTGTCAGATGTACTTAAATTTTATATTTACAATTTTGAATTATAGTAAGCTACCGTATGGAGCACAATTTGTACACATAAAGTATATACACATTTAATACTGTAATTGTTTGAAGAATAGCAACCAATAAAACATTATTTATTGGTATTTTAACTTGTTATATTAGTGTGTCAAATCTCGCATTAGGTGTTTGGGTACGAGGATTCATAAAATAATGATTTATTCCTTTTTTTTTTTTTTTTTTTAATAAACGTTTTTAAGATAACTACTAAATAATATAGAGATAGAATAATTTGTTACCATACAAAACATATAAATATTGTAGGTTTTAAAAATTAAAAATTAAAAAAAATTAGATAACTTGATCATGCTTTTGTAACAAAAAACAAATGTACTTTATATAAGCAAGAGTATTTATAGTTAATACAAAATGAGCGACTAAATATATATTACATATCAAAATAACCTAACTATTGAGTCCAAAGACTAGAAAGCTAGTTTAATAAGTTTCTAGACAGAATCTAGACCCAGATTGACAGTGGATAAATAAATAAACTGGACCACATTTTAGGAGAATGGACTGGCATAAGACACACGGATATTTTCCTATTTGTGTTAAAGGAATATCCAGTCAAGACTTGAATTAATTGCTTTGATATTTTTCAGTCGCACACAGTGGAATCAGGGGTTAGGTCATTCGAGTCGTTAACCTCAAAAGCTTCACAATATATAAGGTATATCTCGTTGCGTAAAACACATATTAGCCACAGTTCTTTTCAAAAGTAAAGAATTATTATTATTCGCATATATTTATACCGCTGTACTTTGATTGTTATTATTACAGTATTAATATGCCTGTATGCAAAACAAATGACAAAAACATAAACAGCAAGAGCTACATAACTTTTGAAAATTATAAAACATGATCCTTAGTGATCCATCGTTTTCGAGCTACATTCATAATCTCCGTCAATATTGACTATTCTCTATTACCACCCTTAAATAATGTAAACCTTTATTCAACTAGCACATCCTTAAAAATACTTCTAACCTAACCAAACCTAAAATAACCTACCTATCTCAATAAATTCACACTATTTTCTTTCTACGAGGTTATTGCCTACACCAGAACTAACCAAACATTTAAGAATAAAATAGTTTTTATATCTAAGATCATAAGATTCAATTCTTATAACTTTGTCTAATATTCTTCAAGGAAGTATATAATAAGAGTACAATAAAATTATTACCCCTTAAATTATAATTGCTTACCCGTGAATCCACAAATATCTTTTAGCAAATCTGTTAAATTTTAAAATAATTCAATAATTATAGAAAATTGTGCTTGTGTAGTATAAAAATCGATTATTTGAATGATTCAAACATATTAAATAAAATAATCTCGTATTAACGATTATTACGAAGTTCCTAGATTAGTATGGATTGAATAAATTTTTAGAAATTCTTTTCACAATCAATTATTGGTGTATCAAACTGTTACATCTAATATCTATACAAAGTAAGATTATTTTTTTTTATTTTTTTTTTTTTTTTTGGAGTGAAATTTCTTTACAGAGGTTACAAAAAAAAAACTGGCGGCCGGGTACGGACCGCCGTAATGGACCGCGAACGACTATGAAACTGGAAAATTTATTATATTATTAAAAATATTGATTATTATTATTATTATTAACTTTAAGTTTGGTTGATAGACTGTTACCTTGTCAACCAAATCGGATTAATGTGCTATTAAAATGCAACTGCTTGCTTATGTAATAATAATTTATTTACACCGATAATCTATTATATTATTTATTATTTATTTAGTATTTATTGTTGAGTAGTTGTTACACGCACAGTTTTTTTGTTTTCACAATTACCTAATTTAATAACTACTAGAAAATGTATTAAATATTTATTTATTTATTTTTTTTTACTTTCAATTTTGAAAGAAACACACACAAAAAATAAAATCTATAAATTATATAAAATATAATTTGAGAACTAATATAAAAGAACACACACACACATTTCAACATATTTTCCTAATATAGCTATAACAATTTATAAATAAAATAAATTCACTTCAAAATATAAAACAACGTAAATCAACAAATTATCCAACATTAATGATTTTGTAAATTTATTATTTACGATAATAGTCAATTATCTCAACTATCATTTAAGAATAAGTAATATAATATAATATCGACTTTAATATTAATATTAAAACTATTCTTAATTGCTTTATCTAATAATTATTAATTAAAAATATTACATTTGCAATCAGCTGAAAAAAAATTCATAGTTATATAGTCAATTTAGTTATAATATAGTAGTATAATTATTTTACAGAAGACCACATAGACTAATATTGTATTAATTGGATAAAAAATGTCATCTTTCCGATTCTTTTGTATACATTTATCTAATTTTAAATTGTAATTTATAATAACAATTGAAATTATGTTTATATTTTATTTATTATATTTATTTGTTTATATTAATATTTCACTAAAGGCAGGTAAAATTTTAATTTGCCAAAAAACTGTTGTACGTTATAACTTAGGTATAAATAAAAAACATGATAAGTAAAAACATATTTATGTTCTACATCCATATTTACTAAGTACCTTCTTACAAACATTATGCACACCAGATTCAGTACTTCTTCTATTATATAAAAGTCATTTTTTTTAAAGTATCCAAAATTAACATTTTTTTACTTATATATCAATATTGTGTAAAAACTAAAATTAAGAAATTGTTATGTCGTCTATAGCAGATAGTATAATAGAAATAAATGATTGATACATCGCTTCTAGATAATTTATTACAAAATTAACAATTCATTGAATATTAAGACAAAAAATATTTTTAATACTTAAAGAAATTATATTATACCTGCTTTTTGTCTGTGTGTTGAGTTGGCAATGACTGAAATCACAAAAAATGCAGTAAATGGTATAAGTAAATATAAATATCAATAAATAAAAACTAGAAAAAATAATAATTAAAAACTATAAAAAAGATCATACAGTTGAAGTACTCGTGATATTCAGTGAATACCGCAATTGCTGGAATAATAAAAATTGGAAAAACTATGATTGTAATAAGTATACAATATTTGTTAAAAATATTCATTTTAGTTATTTGATATGTGCGAAGAATAATAATTATGTGAACGTTAAATAATGAAATGATTATAATAAGAGATCTCAAGTTTTCGACTTCTTCCTACACAATTTATAACAAAAAAGAATAAACAATAATTAACAAACGACGTGTAACAACATACATACTATGACAACAAAAAAATATTCATTATTTGTCTTCTTCCGCTTCATGCAATATGTTATACTATTCTTAACCTTTTAGTCGCGTGATATATTAAAGTGTAAGTTTTTAAAAACATGCTGTTAGCAGACCAATATTCAAAACTAGGTTAAAAACAGATACAAATGTACTAAAAGTAAAATGACTATAAAAAATATTTAAATATATGTGCATTATTCATTATTTGTCTTCTGCTTTAGGCAATATGTTATACTGTTCTAAACCCATTAGTCAATAGTCACGTTATCTCTTAGAGTTTAAGTTTTTTAAACACATGTGAAAAAACAATATTTATTTAGCAAAACAGTATTCAAAACTAGGTTAAAAAATAAATAAAAATGTGTAAAAAGTAAAGTGACTATTAAATAGTAATAATGCATTAATGTACTATCTACATTTTCAAATTCAAAACACAATGTTTAATCCCAGTAAAAATAGTTGTAAATTTTTACACCAAAATTTTATCAAGATTATGTAATCATTATAACGTTACGAAATGTGACCACAAAATTTTTTTATTTTTAACGTATAAGGAAGTTCAGAATTCCAAATTTTAATCCGGGCGCTGACGTGACGTTAATATCGTTAATAATCTAAGATTCCAGACACATGGTTTAATTTTAATAAAAATTGTCGTTTTAAATGACATAAGCATCGTAATATATACGCATGTGCAGTTGTGAACCCACAAATTTAGTGCTGTGGTTCTACCTCACCAATGGCATTCCCAGGAATTTTCGGTTAGGGAAATATATGTCATAAGAAAGGACCCAATTTAATTGCATTAAATATACACAACAATTTTTTAATTATCGCAAAAAAAAAAATATAATATTTGCATAATAGATTTCACTGTAAAATTACAAAAGTCATATAAAAAAACATTACATTCATAAGTATAATTAAATTAATTTAAAAAATAAAATAGATGAATGTATTACTTTTTTGAATTACAACTAATAATTAAATATATTTCCAAATTATGTTCATAAAAATAAAATATTTTATTACTTAAGATATGTTTCTACAAAGAAAAAATACGTTCTACTTCTACAACACCAGTGATTGATGCAAATAAGAGAACCCAATAATTTAGGCGTTTTATTTAAATAAACATCTGCATTACCTGACATGACGTCATAGGAAGATTTAATAGTTTTATATCCTTTTTTTCAAATATATATATTATACATCAATTTATCTTTAGTTTTTTTTCCATTTGGATCAGGAATATTTGCTAAAATATCTTCAGTTTTTCTAAACACATTCTTAGTTTATGTAGCTCATTATTAGGAATGACATACATCATATTTGAATGCATTATTTTTTAGAAGCTATTTCAGCTTTTCCACTATGATTAGGATTAAAATCGTTTTTTAAACACAAATAAAATAGGAAACTGGAGGTTTTATCTATGTTTTTCACCTTGCAAAAATATAAGTTATGGAGGTAAAGGTATACCTGGCATTTATTTTCTGTATTTATTTATTAACGATGGTACTTTCAGGAAAGCCATTTTTTCTAAAATTAATGAATTAAGTCTCATATGTATTTAGATTCTATATATTCAATTAATAACAATTGTTAAATAATCTATTTATGTAATAATAAATTTAGTTTAATTAAGTATTTTGTTCATTAAACACACAACATTTTTAAAAAACTCGAAAAACATGGGAAATTGCAAAAAATTGCATTATAAAATTAAATAGGCAGAGAATGAGAAGATATAAAGTATATAATTATAATAACTTATTACTAATAATCAAAAACAATGAATTTATAACAAGTATCAACTCTAATATCTATCTAATAATTTTTTTTCCGAAAGTCAGGAAAAAAAGTCAATGGAGGGATATAATCCCTAATCTCCTTGCATGGGCACGCAAATGTGCCTCGATTACGAAAGGCCAGTGTGTATAGAAGGTATAAACAACTAAGCATTACAAATTAGCTAGCTGCGATGGTGGTTTACCTTATTTATTTTATATTTTAATACTAACATTGAGTATAGTTAACTGTAAGAGATAAGACACGGGTCACAACTAAGTTTTAAGTAAAATTTAAAACTTTCTTACAAACTTGGGTATTATTAATTAATTGTTATTTTTATTTGTTCCTTTAAAATTTATATTTACCTAGAGTATTCAAATAATTTTGAGTATTTCATATTATGAAAAGGATTTGTATACATATTTTATTATTTTATGAACCCATGCTAAATACATTTAAACTATTATACACTGATAGGCCAACCTTTTTTTTTTTTAAAAAAATTGAGTTTTTTAAATGTATTAAATAACTACCCTAAATTGTTAATTATCATAGAAAAAAAAATTATTTATTTATATTATATACATATAATTTCAGGCAGTATATTTATTTTATTTTAGTTTTAAATAATACTGTATTTTTTTTCACAGTTGAAGGTATAGTTCTAAATTCTAATCCATTACAAAAATAATTCATGTATAAATAGGGTTAGCTAATATATATTTTTTAATTGTTTAATAATTGTTTGTTACTTCTTCTAAGTGGTTGCTAGAATACTAAATATATGTCTAATTAGTAATTACTTTAGATATGTTATTTTTTTTATATTTTTAATATCCTAGCAACCACTTAGAAGAAATAACAAACAATTGTTAAACAATTAAAAAATACATATTATACCTTTAGCTATATAAATCCCCCTTTTACCCCCTTAGAGATCGAATTTTGAAAAATCCTTTCTTAATGCACCCCTACATTGTTTAAGGAACTTCTGTACAAAATACAAAATTTAAAGTATCTAGACCTAGTATACATAGATAAACAACAGTTGGTGTATGTTTTGTAAAGTCTAAGACAGGCGCGCATACGATAACCTGCTTAATATACCCATGTTTTTCGATTTAGGTATATTATTTTTTAATATGTGCCGCCCGCACGATTTCATACTAAATATTTTTACATCAATGCCTAATCTTCACGACTTTTTAATATCAGGGATCGAAAACGTTTTTTAAAACGTTATTAAACAAAAAAATACGAAATCAAAAAACAACTGTAAAACGATAACGAAAAATCCCATAAAACGAAAATACTATATTTACAACAACAAAAAAAATTGTTATGTTTAAAAAGTGTACGATGAACTATACGGTGTCGTCGTGTGGATGCTAATTGGCCGTGAATCAAACTGTCTGACTAGGATCACACCTTGGATCTACGAGTGGTGAAATTTCACTGGTTTGGCGGAGAGGAAATGATTTTAATTTTTTAATTTTTCGGAAATTTTGTTCACGGAATCCGGTGAATAATTTTGAGCTTTCATCCCAAAACTCGTAAGTTGATCGGTTACCGATTACCGTATAATTATACCGCTGTATATTATATTAGTTTATAACACATGTGTAAACAAAACAATATTTATTTAGCAAAGCATTATTCAAAACTAGGTTAAGAAAACAGATACAAATTTATAAATTGTAACTTGGATATTAAATAGTAATGCATAGGTATAAGTTGTGTCTTAATATTTATTACGTCTATGTAAAAAAAAGTCCACAAAGACAGCACAGTCAAATGTATGTGAAATTGCTCCCCATCCTTTACCCAAGACTTTGTTTTATCAATTCAAAAATATGAAAATATTTTGAAAATTTAATTTTTAGAATTTGCAATTTAATATTTTTTTTGTGGGTGGTGTTGAAAATATAATTAATTTATTACATAAGATCACACCATAATACAAATTTGTTCTATAAATTTATCATAATTGTAAATGTAAATCACGCGATCGTTTATTATTTTAACAGGGTCATAATGTTACTATAAATATAGAAATGCACTCTGTGATCACTGAATATAGTAATAAATATATATGCATGTATTAAAGCGATTGTGGTTCGTGATAATAAAGATATTTAGTAATGTAACCGAATTTGTTTCTTATTTTACACCCAAAGTTAATATATATTACTGTAATAATTACCTTAATTTATTAATTAAGGTATAAAATACAACAATAAACCAGAATGTATTTTGTTAAATTAATCACCCCCATTTCTGTATTTGTTTTTCGATTACAATTAATTACAACATTATAAAATAAATCTAAATAAATGCATATGAATATAATTTTATTATCAATTGTATTATTTTTACAAAAATGTTTCTTAATAAATATATTTGTTTATTAAATACAACTTTTGCCTGCTTGTAAACATGTAATATTTAGTCATTATACAGAATAATATGGATATACAAAAAAAAAAAATATAAATTAACGTTAGCTAGTCTAATTTATTAAATAAAACATTTTTTTTTAAGGTTTTATTGATCCCCTCTAAATTCATCGTCAGATTAGGGCCGAGACTCTTTGAAAAGTTTATCACAAAAAGAATTATCCATAACATTTATAACTTTAACAGTACAGTATTTCTTCATCATATTATGTTGTTCGTCTAAATAAGCTGCAAAATGGATCGGAGTTGGTTGATTATTTACTAATAGGTAATCTTGAAACTCGTTTATTAACAAATAATATGAAATCAAAGGTTTACCACAAATCTTGAGAACAACTTTGATCCAAATTATTTGTATATACATGAGTGTTTCATAAAGAATGTAGTTTTTGTTTTAAAGTATACATGATACATGTTTAACCAAAAGTTGAGGTTTAAGTTTGACTTTGATAATATATTTTTATTTATGAATAATTTAGTAAAAAATAATACATACCCCTAAAATATGACTTATAATCACTTGCCCAATCTATTAAAATTAACTACATTGTGATATTTATCTATATGTTATAATTATTGTATTAAAGTAACGTGAATATATTACTAAAAAAACTATCAAGAAAATTAATGGATAGAATAATTGTAATAACATTTTATCTAGTTAACTAATGCAACTTATCGAGATATAAATAAAAACATATTCATATAGAAAATACATATATAACATTTATTTTACAGTTATATGTATTTATATTTTATACGTTTATAAGGGAATAGTTGTATATAGTTATGACACATTAATTTAAATAATAACTTGGACTTATTCCCTAAAAGTCCAAAAGAATAAAGTCGGAAGTTGTATTTGAAGTCAGATAAGGAATGTCGATGCACACTCACGAAATTTAAACATTGGTTGGCTGGTGCTTGTTAATGTATATTGAAAGTTATTTACAAAAAAAAAACAGTAAAAACAAAAAATTGTAATTCTAGCTATTAATAATAAAAAAGTTCTTTTGAGTTTCAGTAGAATTTTGATATATTTTATGTACGCAAACCAGACTTAAGTTTGGGTAATATTAATTTAATTAATTAATAATATTTATTTCAATAAACGTCGATAAAACAATCAAAATGTTTCACTCAGTCAAAGAGCTTGAATATGTAATTCATTATCCTACACAAATTATTATTAAAAATATATAAAAAGTTTTAATAGAAAACGAACTTAAATAGTCATAAAAATATGTTACACTCAAGTAAATTAAAAACATACGTACACCTAATAATATTAACTAAAAAACGAAAATAATAAATATTAAATTGTTATTTTAATGTGATAAAATGTTTATATGACGTTTTGTATAATCTAGTGTAGAAGAAAAACAAAATAAACACACATTCGTTTAAAATTGTTTAGTATAAACCAATAATATAATATGCTTAAAATATTAATAATACTTTTCAAATTGTGGTTCATTTGTTTAAGAGTACACGACACCTATGGCGATATAACAAATATAGTATCGAATATATATGTATAAAAAAGTAGTTTTAAGTATGATTTGAAAGTTAAATGAAATCGATTATCAAACAAGTGTATAGGCACTTACAATTTACTGTTTAACTTTGATTTAACCAAAAATAAAGATTAAAAATTCCACAGAAGAAACATTATTTTTTTTTAACAATTTCGATAAACTCAGTCCATACCATGTTATGAACAGCGTAAAAATCTATCAATAATTCGTTTCAAGAACCAAATATAAGCTATGTATTGCACTACAAATTTATACTCGTAATTAAATCTTCTATGAACTTTATTTGCTACGTATGCGAGTCTACTAATTGCTTATTGATGTGAACATATTTACGGAGTTAATAATAATAAAAGTCATACGAAATGTCTTATTAAGCGGTTTTATATGTATGGTCTCAGTAAGTCAATATTAAAAATATATATTTAATGCACTTACTGATATAGGCTAGAAATAAAATGGTAAACATATTAATTAATAAATAATATTAAACTTTATGATACTATCTCATAATATTATAAAAATATTTACGACCAAATTTATTATTATTAATATATTAGAATTGTAATATATCATTATTTTACGCGGTTTCGTAAAAGATTAAATTTCACGTGGAAAACATTTTATAGGGTTTTTAAACTTTAGGTATAAATCACAAAAATGTTATGAATTTTCAACTTCCTTGCAAAATTTCACGATTTTGATGTATTTTGTAAACATTTGAACTTTAAATGCTTATAAACAAAAATTGTGAGTAACGAATTTTGATTATTATTTTACTACGATAAGTACAACTTATAATAAACCTCGTATTAAATTTTAAAGATTTTTCGGAAAGTTAAGTTTTTTAAATCGACATTTCAAGAAAAAAAAAATTCGAAAAATTGAAAATCTCAATGGTCTATAAATAGTTTAAAAAACTTCTATATATTTTGAAAATTAAATCGTAAATAGATAAAGCTAATATAAACATTTGATGAAAATTTTCAAGTATTTACAATGATTAGTTTTTGAGTTACAGTTAAATAAAAAAATCGATTTTGTTAAAAAGTGGTTATGCGGAATAATTCCCGTTTTCCTATTATTTTTTCAGGGTTTTTCCTGTCGCCTTTGAAAACTACTATAAATTGTTTGACGGGAGAGGGGCTAAAGCCAAAAATCAAAACATTATAACTTCTCCAAAATGTGATGGCAGACACAAAAAAAAAAATAAAAAAAAAACACATCATTGTAGAATTAATACATTCATCACTTCGTTCAGAATCTAAAATAGAAATAATAATAAAACAAAAAATCCCTACTATATTAAATATTACAAGAAATTACATTATCAATTCAAGCAAAACTTGGATTTTATTTTAATTATAAAATCATAATTATAAATAAGAAAACTTTATACTATTTTTCTGTATCACGACTGAACTATATACTAGACTTTATAATACATATTTCAAGAAAACCGATCAATTTGCATTTTTGGGTTGAATATATTTTAAAATTGAGTCGAATGGATTCAGGCCCATATAAATAAATAAAATAAACCAAACAGTTTCGAACAAAAAATATTTATAAAATTATAACATAGCTTAGTATACAAGAAGCTATTATTATAACCATAATTGTAGTTATCAAAAATGTTTAGATAAAAAGTAGCTTTTTGTTTAATAAAAAATATAATTAAAACGTCTATACTAAATTGTATTTGTTTTGTTAAACACATTTTTTGGTTTTTTCTACCCAATATTTATAATTATGTTATAGGAATCATGTACATTTATTAAAATCTGATTGAGATGTTTGTATAGCTATACGTTTATTATAAAAGCTGCAAACTTAATTTTAATTGATTATTAGTAAATAAAATTCGTTAAGTACCGTTGAATGCTGTAATAATATAAAAAATAAAAAAATAATAATTATTATAACATATTCATAATTTCCATACTATAAAATAAATTATGTATCAATGTTTTTTAAAAATTTTTATCTCAAAAACAAAGATTGTAATCCATATTTTACACAGAATTATATTATAATATATAAAATAAAACAATATGATATATATACCTATAGGAAAATCTGCGGACAAAAATTTTTTAGTTTATTTTCAAATATATACGTAGATATTATAAACTATATATTGAGTGATTCTTTTATCAAACAATAACAGTCGTTATTTCAAAATCAATTAACGTTTTTGAAAATATTTTTCCACACAATTCCCAGTTGAAATTAAACACTATCTCTAACAATTATATTATCTTATATTTTTACTTTTCCAATGATGACACGTATTTTTAATTTTATATTCTGAAGCAAAATATTATTTGGAGTATTTCGATACATTTAATATGGAAATTTGGACGAGTATTATGTGAGCAGTGTGAATTTGTACGTGCTTCGCCGCAAAATGATTACCTACTAATTCGCAGACTTTAACTTAAAATATAAATAATCAGGACTCTGAACTCTATGAATTTGCATATTTATGTGTGCGATCGATGGAGGATACCAGATTTGATACATATTTATTTTTTATACAAGAATTTTAAATAGAAATTTAAATTGCATTTATTTTTTTTATATATATTAGGTTTTTTTATACACATGCTTGTTCTATTTAAGAATATTATGTATTAAATAGTGCAAAAAATATTTTGTTCCATAAATAAAAATTTAAAATTTAAAAGTACGTTATTAATAAAAGTAAAAACATAAAAAATATTATAATAATAAAAATATATATTTTTTAAATGTTGTTTTATTGCATTCGAAATAATAAAAAAAAATTACAAAAAAATGTTTTCAAAATCGAAATTTAATCAAATAAAATTAAGAAATACTCATAATATTTACATACTTCTATTCTTGACTAAAAAAAAAAAAAAAAAATTTGTTACAATTGAGTTATTAATAGTAATAATTGAGGTTTATGATGATTTATGAATGATATTAGTTTAAATATATTCGAGGTAATTCAATGCGAGACCTACTTTTACCACAAACTGAGAAAAGTTAACATGATATTTTTATACTGTTTTGATTCTAATCGGATTGATGAATGAATTTATATTTTGACAGTGTGTGCTTATATATTTTATTTATTTATATTATTTTGTGTGTTTATAATCAATTTTTATAATGTTGAAAATACTTAATTTCAAAAATTTGTAACTTGTTTCGAGTGGATAATTGAATCAAGATACATCAATCGGTACATTATTAGGCGTCAAGAATAATTATTAATTTTTAATAGTTCTCTTAGGATATGGAAAAAAAATATGAAAAGACAGGGACTTTAACGCTAAATCAGTTTTCGACAAAATCGATTTCTTTTTTTGTTATAATTTAATAACGAATAATCGTATATTTAATCAAATGTTTATGTTCGTCCAAATTAATATGAATAACATTATCACCATTACCTACGTAATCGTGATAACGTACCTACTCCTCCTCTTGGTTCTATTCAGACGCTTTCCGGTCAGTTGAAACGTACGAACAGAGGATGGACTAATTTGGGCGGCATGCCAATAGCAGATAATCAGACACCATTTAAAATGAGATAGTTTTTATCAATTTTAATTCGTTATAAGAAACACGTCAATATTTCTAACTAGGTACAGGGTTTACAAATTAACAAATTTCTTAAATTCCTATAGAAATTCTATTTATTTTTTAATACTTTTTGAATGGCTGGCAGATAACCATTTTTACAGCTATGGGACTACATTCAAAAACCACAGTATGTCTTGGAAAACATTTTTTGACAACTTTTAAAATCAAAATGAAAATAATGAGATCCCAACACGATTTATACATTATTAACACAATGATTTATACGGTGCCTTTCTTATTTAATTATCATTCGTTCGTTATATTTTAAAGACAAGTTATCTATTATTTTATGTACACTTTGTTATTTACTGAGTGAAGCTTATTTATCGTTCCGAAAAGAACATTAAAAAACACATAATTTAAAATTTTCAATCATAAATTTTAAATTAAAGCCATGGTTTATGTGAAATACAAAATAAAGAAATAATACGTACCTTCATACTCTGTGGATAATAATAATTTAATTAATTTTGTAAATATGTAAAAATTATATATTATAATTAGATTATAGTTATATATATAATTATAAACCACGAAAAAATCTAGAAATGTATAATAGCTTGAGTAGAGATGTCTTTCATATATTTAAAATATATAACTCAAAACGTTTGAAAATAAATATCTCATGTTAAATATAAACTCCTAGCAATATGTATGTACACTTTCAATTCATACAGCAAAAATACTTCTTGAAAAAAATTTGAAAATGGTACAAAATAATGTGATAATATTGTTCTTAAATTTTTTATTCAAACTTCTGTAGAAATACACTCATGAAAAATTTGAAGATGGGAATATTGTACGTATAACTTTGTTTATTAATGCGACGACCAAATTTAATATATTATACAATTTGGATTTAAAAAAAAAAATAAATAATTTTAAAAACTTTTTGGTTACAGCACATACATTATTTTGTTTAATATCAAATGTCATAAAAATAAAATTTAAATTTAAAATAATAATTATATCTACATACCAGTTATCACGCCTAAAAATGTTTTAATTATAACCGTTAATGATAAATTATTAATAATTACTACTAAAATGTGTATTATGATTTATGAATTGTCAAAATATCAAAATATTCAATAATTCCGTAGGATAGTTCCTTTAACTTTAAACTATAATATATTTTTATACAGTAAGATAAAGTATCCATTAGACATCAAATAGTTCAAGGGTAACACCATTTGGTAATTAAATTATTTTTTTTGTTTTGTTAGAACTTTTGTATTTTCGTGTTTCTAGGTAATATAATATAATTTTGCACTTTTAAATTAGTATTATATTATTTTCTCAATAAATATATGATATAACTATTTGTTAACCTATAATTTATTTTATACATATATATAGCTTAGTTTTTTAACATCAGTTTAAAACTATTCAGTTTTATTGATGTTAGATGAATTTTTGAACAAATTGTTTACGCACACAATTTTCTATTCACAATTACAGCTCTAGGACTATCTTCTTCAAACAGGCGATTAAAAATGTGTGTGATCACTTGACATCATCAAAATATCTAACAACAGGTGGTTTCTAAGAAAGAAAAAAAAAATCGGTACTAAACCGTAAAAGAATCGGACAGACGCGTCTCACACACAATCACCAAAAATCAATTGATGAAGCGGCTTCCGAAAATCTTCAAAACCACTAAACCGTAACTAAAGGCAATTGTAGTCAAATTTTATTTTCGAGATCAATAAAAAAAAATCGAACCGGCATGTGTGTTTAAATGTACTATTTACTAATTTATTGTTGAACACAAAAATACTACATGTTATATATAATTCACCACTCAGAATCTATAACTGCAGTACATGTTTAATATAAAATATATTTATTATATTTAAAATAAGTAAAAAATAAAATACGTACCTCCCCTATCTATGTACAATAATGTTTTAGTTAATTTTTAATGTGTAAATTGTACACATATTATATACATATACTATATGCTAAGGTGTATGACCACGGTCTGCAAATGTTGACAGTCAAGATTAAGGTGAAATTTATCAAAAATCGTAGTGAATGTTGACTAAATGGTCTTAACGCGTTCATACACCAGTTATTGTTGACGTTTACAGTTATTGTTTAGTAAATGTTGACCATACTTAAAGCACGATATATAGTAAAAGGTATTTTTATATTATTTTGTAAAATTAAGACTTTATCACACAAACACAATATGCATATGAGACGTTTTGGACGCTATTAATGTTATCGCATAGAATCAACTGAGTCAATAACTCCCTCTTGTGTTGTCGTGGTTGATAGATGAGTCTAAATTCTAAGATATAGAGATATCTAGACAGGTTCTCATGTATTTCACATAAAATCTATAAAAGTTGTAGCTGGGTTAATTATACTTCATTAATTTATAGTTTTGCGTTCCTATTAAATAAACAACTCCCTTATTACTTTGAATAACTTTTCTGCGTATTAATTCTTATAAATAACTCCTAACGGCTAACATCCCTAACTATCAAAACATCACAAGGGCATGCACTAGAAGAAATAAAATATATAAATCAGTAAATAAATAAACATGGAAAATATTTACCCATTGCTTCTATAAACAATATATGTATAATATCATATAATTAATAAAATTATAATATAATACATTATTATAAATATTAAATTTACAATGGTGAACTAAATTCTGATGTTTGCAAAATGATAAAATCGTCTTTAATATTATTTGCATTTAAGTGTATTATAAAAATAATATTGTTTTTATTTCACGTATTTCATGTTTCACAAATGTAACTATGCATTTTTTCAATCCTTTTTTTCGTACTCCAATAAAAAAATTTAAATAACATTTATGGAGTCATTTAAATAATACAAGAATATATACTTTTTGAGTAATATGTTATCTAAGTGATTAAATAATAAATGTTACTAAACAAACATTAAATCTTGAAGAAAAAAGAATAATACATTTTAATAAAGTAACACGAAACAAAAATGTACATACTTAGTGCCTCTGGAAAATAAAAACAGTTAACGGATATATAAAACTGATTTAATCAATTCTAAACAGTAGAATTTATATTTTATCCTTAAATAAAAATAAATATAAAATAATAATGACACAAGCACAGCATATTTGATTGTTTTTCTTTATAAATTAGTATTCTGTCTTTGTTAACTAATAAAGTAATGGTTATAAATAAATGGTTTATAAATATATAAAATTAAATTAAGTTGTAAGACATAAAATTACGTACCAACTATTTGAACTAAATAAAATAAAACATAATATAGGTGTAAGTAATTAATTTTAATAATTAATATGATTCATAATTAATAAAGATACACCTTAATTATAATAAACATTATTATTGAAATTTAACTTACTATATGCATCTATTAAAAATTAGTTAAAATATTATTTTGACAATAACAAAATTATAATATAGTTTATCATATTATATTTAACTATAAATTTAATATAAAATAAAATATTTTTTTTTTTTAATGACAAAATGAAGACATATTTAAAAATATAATTATTTAATCCATCCTTGTTTTGTGAGCATAACACATTTTCTTAATTCAATTCAAGAAACTACCTATCGACATAATGCACTATCTTATCGTGCATGCATAAAACATCACCCAATGTATACTGTTGGAAATGGCGACTCATGACGCTGTGCTAAAGAAAGCTGCGCTTAGAAGATCTAATGATAGGTATCTGATGCATTCACCCACTGCCTGAAGGAAGGCTCTTTCCGAGTAGAGTGAAAGAGAGGCAAAGCTAGTTCAAATTAGGTAACAAAGCAAGTCACTGGATATACCATCATCACACAGATCATTGAGTACGAGTTATATAGTAGGTTAACTGCTTGAATGCATTTTGAGAATCAGGACGAAATCAGGTGGAACTTTCACTCCTCTGTTTGCGTAAAAAAATTAATAAAGTAAAAAAAAATTTTGATTTGTATTACAATCCTAATATCTTAATAAAAAAAAATATAAAAACATACAAATAAAGTGGTCACTCAACTTCTTAAACGGTAAAAAAATGTAAATCATAAATATTTTATGTAAATTTACCTAACCGGTAAAATTGTACCTGGTAAATTTTCGAGACTTACATAGTCACATCACTAGTCTTTAACATGGTACTATGATATAAGATCGGTGCGGCACAACACGACTACATGAAAGACAACTTCCACGATACATAATCAAAATCGTCTAGAACTACATGATCACAAGCAGCTTTACATGAAGGGGACTGGTTGCGGTATTTTCGGTATTCCCTATAATTTAACATCTAATATAGAACATATTCTATAATATCCTACTTTAGCACAAATCTATTGAAAGCAATGAAAGTTATCAAATTTACTGCTATTAAATTAAAATCAAATTCATCCCCAAATCTAAACATAATGTCACTTTAGCTATCAATTATCATAAACAATTATTGACAGATAATGCGGTTTAGATTCATGACCATAGCCTCAAAGTTTAGTTATTTAACCCGTTTTTGATTATAATTATAAAAATGGCATACAAAAGAAAAAACTTTAAAACTTAACCAAATTTCTGAACGAAGTATTATCAATATGTTTTAGAATCGCGTAATGAAATCAAATGACTTTAGTGTCATTTGTAATTTAAATTTAAATTCGTGTTACTAAGTACCAGTGTGACGTTACATCACAAGCACTCAATACCATTAATAAATTTGTATCTTCTATAAATAAAAATATTATAAATGTCATTATATTTACTTGGATTATTTTCTATAAAAACAAATATATTACAGTTTTTAATATTAATGGATCAATTCTAAGACACCTGTAGTTTTTATAAGTCATTTTATTTTGTTTTTAAAACTAAGTCTATGATCCAATATTCCATCTTAAAAATTTAAAAATGTCAATAATTTAACTATTACTATCTCCTGCAGTTTTAATTGTTTTATAGGTACCTACTCAATTTTGGAAATCATTATTTACATCTACGTGGGATTACACTTTTCATTGAATATATATAAAACGTTGTTCACCAAAATCACAAACCGTGGCTTACAAATATAATAACTTTATAAAACTTTAGTATTGAGTGGGTTGAATGACAACTTAAAATTAATACTTACCAAAATATTTGTCTATAAAATAAAATATTTACATATTATTATACTTAAAATGTTACTGACATTTATAAAATCTCAAACATCAATTGCCTAAAATTGTTCAAAAAGAGTCAAAATAATTTAAAAATTATACCATAAATATGAATACT
Organism: Rhopalosiphum padi; assembly: GCF_020882245.1. Taxonomy (NCBI): domain Eukaryota; kingdom Metazoa; phylum Arthropoda; class Insecta; order Hemiptera; family Aphididae; genus Rhopalosiphum; species Rhopalosiphum padi. The sequence continues at coordinate 33,360,262 of NC_083597.1, forward strand.
TAGTTCAAATTTAAAGTTTCTATACAGTTATACGTTTTTTAATTAAAACTAAATAATTAAATAAAGTTAATCAAAATCTGGGTAATAATTCCAGTTACTCCCGATAATAATAATAAAAAAAACTAAGAATTATAGCAATTTTGACATTTTTAAAGTACAAAATAAATCCTATTTTTTTTATCCAAAACCAGCTGCCTGTTTGATAATCAAAGTATTTTATAAACTTATTGTCGTGTATTAATACAAAAAATAAAAATATTGCATATTGCATATTGAATTTAAAAAATGTTTAACGGTTTAAAGATAACTGGTTCATTATTTGACACAGTAATTTATAATATATAGTTAGTAGTTTAGATAGTGAAAAAACTCAGTCATTTCTAAATTTTTACAATATCATTTTTTTATTAGTCTATTTTTATAACCTATACATAATTAATCTACTTTAATATATTTTAATGATTAAAACTTATTTAAAAAAAAAAAAAAAAGAAAAACAGAAAATACATACTTATATTATCTAAAAAATACAGATAAATAATTATTTACAATTATAAACAGTAAGAAATATAAATAAATAAACATAATAAACATAAATAAATATATATTATACAATTGTATAATCATAAATATATGTTAAAACAGATTATTTTGTGATAAATGTGATGTTTTTGATCGTAATATCCAACTTTGAAATATTATTTTTATCCCGTCAACAGTTTTTTTGTTCGACTATTAATATTTATATATTTATTAAATTTAATACGCTTTAAAGAAAATTACAAATTTCAAATTGTAAGTTAATATGAATGATGTTAAGATCTAACTACAAATGTAACCGTCTTATCGTCGCCAACCAATTTTGCAAACCGTCTGACATGTTCTTCGTGATGAACTCCCTTATGGTCAATTGTAAATTACACCGATTTGTAAGTAGTCGACTTTTTGGTTGAATTTAAAACATTGATATTTTCGGAGTTGCCCGATTCCAGCCCGAATTCAGTTAGTCGTATATTATCCCAAATATAAGTATCCCGTTGCGTCCAAGCACACATTGGTTCACAAAATAGCCTTTGAGTAATAAAATAAAGTAAATATTTAAAATTTAAAAATACTATATTGGAGTCATTTGGGGTTACTTGTATTCAAAATTATATTAAATTTTATACCCAATACATTTTTTACGATAAAATACAATTAATATGTCGATAAATAGTAAAATAATTATGGTGTTAGAGATAGAATTTTAAAACTCAATATTTAAAAAAAAAAATAAATTCAGATATTTCCAAGTTGTTTACTTTTGTAATCTGGGTTTGTATTATTTGTTTTGATCAATTTCATTAGTTGTTATAGAAGTCCGAACAATAGATAAAAATTTTATTTTAGCATCTGTTTGGCATTGTATTAAAATTTCCAAAAATTGAAATATACTTTGATAGTGAATTTAATTTCGAATGGAAACTTTCTCACCCGTCGTTGTCAATTACATATTGGATCTACAAGTAGCTAAACTAGGCCATATTTCAGGAAGAAAATCAGATATATCATCAATATATGTGTCTACTATATAATCACAAAATGTTTGTATTTTATTCATTGAAGCTTGAATTACCACGCCGAGTATTGGTGATCATGTGAATCGTGTATAATCAATAGTTATATTTATGTCAAAATACGTATCGGACGCAATCGGGATATTTATTTAGTTTGATAACCATATTAATAGTATTTCCTACCTATTATGTACAGCCCGAAATTGAGATAGGTGAAACATAAAAAAATTACTTTGGGTCGCAATCGGACGACGCCCAAAATTCCACCGATACTTTTTTTCCTCTGAAAAAATTTTTAATTCCACCGGTACGTATATTTAGTTTTAGTTATATAGTTTAATTTAAACAGTAAATACAATGAATACTGAGCTCTTAACATTGGCCTTAGCATGTGTGTGTTTCTAATGTTCCAAATAATTTATGTCACAATACTATTTTATATATTTAATTTAATAAAAATCTACTAGATATGAAACAGTCACATTAAAGTGTACAATATTTATATTAATTTAATTAGTTATAAACATTTAATAATTTTAAATCAATATTTTAAAAATTGTTTCTTAGTATTCAATATGAGAGTTTTCTGATATGTATAAGTATTAGTTACTGTATTTTTAGAGAAGTTTAAAACCTTAAGAATAAGACCACTTATTTGGTGTTATACATTAACTAAATAAATGTATACCTTACATCATAGATAATATTAAAAATTGTATTTAATTATTTTCAAATAATTACTCTTATAATAAACTTTAGATTCTTGATTAATATTATCTGTAAATTTATAAGACAAAGCATTAGTTAATTTAGCTAGTTTAACGTAACTGTACCCTAATATTATTTTAAACAATTGACCTAAAAATTTAGTAAATATAGATAGGCCCTATTGTCAGATGTACTTAAATTTTATATTTACAATTTTGAATTATAGTAAGCTACCGTATGGAGCACAATTTGTACACATAAAGTATATACACATTTAATACTGTAATTGTTTGAAGAATAGCAACCAATAAAACATTATTTATTGGTATTTTAACTTGTTATATTAGTGTGTCAAATCTCGCATTAGGTGTTTGGGTACGAGGATTCATAAAATAATGATTTATTCCTTTTTTTTTTTTTTTTTTTAATAAACGTTTTTAAGATAACTACTAGATAATATAGAGATAGAATAATTTGTTACCATACAAAACATATAAATATTGTAGGTTTTAAAAATTAAAAATTAAAAAAAATTAGATAACTTGATCATGCTTTTGTAACAAAAAACAAATGTACTTTATATAAGCAAGAGTATTTATAGTTAATACAAAATGAGCGACTAAATATATATTACATATCAAAATAACCTAACTATTGAGTCCAAAGACTAGAAAGCTAGTTTAATAAGTTTCTAGACAGAATCTAGACCCAGATTGACAGTGGATAAATAAATAAACTAGACCACATTTTAGGAGAATGGACTGGCATAAGACACACGGATATTTTCCTATTTGTGTTAAAGGAATATCCAGTCAAGACTTGAATTAATTGCTTTGATATTTTTCAGTCGCACACAGTGGAATCAGGGGTTAGGTCATTCGAGTCGTTAACCTCAAAAGCTTCACAATATATAAGGTATATCTCGTTGCGTAAAACACATATTAGCCACAGTTCTTTTCAAAAGTAAAGAATTATTATTATTCGCATATATTTATACCGCTGTACTTTGATTGCTATTATTACAGTATTAATATGCCTGTATGCAAAACAAATGACAAAAACATAAACAGCAAGAGCTACATAACTTTTGAAAATTATAAAACATGATCCTTAGTGATCCATCGTTTTCGAGCTACATTCATAATCTCCGTCAATATTGACTATTCTCTATTACCACCCTTAAATAATGTAAACCTTTATTCAACTAGCACATCCTTAAAAATACTTCTAACCTAACCAAACCTAAAATAACCTACCTATCTCAATAAATTCACACTATTTTCTTTCTACGAGGTTATTGCCTACACCAGAACTAACCAAACATTTAAGAATAAAATAGTTTTTATATCTAAGATCATAAGATTCAATTCTTATAACTTTGTCTAATATTCTTCAAGGAAGTATATAATAAAAGTACAATAAAATTATTACCCCTTAAATTATAATTGCTTACCCGTGAATCCACAAATATCTTTTAGCAAATCTGTTAAATTTTAAAATAATTCAATAATTATAGAAAATTGTGCTTGTGTAGTATAAAAATCGATTATTTGAATGATTCAAACATATTAAATAAAATAATCTCGTATTAACGATTATTACGAAGTTCCTAGATTAGTATGGATTGAATAAATTTTTAGAAATTCTTTTCACAATCAATTATTGGTGTATCAAACTGTTACATCTAATATCTATACAAAGTAAGATTATTTTTTTTTATTTTTTTTTTTTTTTATTAAATGAATATTTACAATCTGTATACATTTAGTACAATTAGTAAATTTGAGAAAAAAAAACTTAGACGAAAAAAAAAAAAAACAAAATAGAACATGAAGGCTTGAGAGAAGGAGGCGTCCAGTGACACCACTTCAAAATGTCATTTTATCATCAGTTTGTTAATTTAGTTTAATAGATCTCTGGGCCAACGTCGTTTTAATCGACGTAGCGGATTGATAGGGTTAGTTAAAGAACGGAGATTGGAGATAAGTGGATTTTGATGGTTAATTATGGCTGTGTGAAGTTTTTTGTAAGATTGAGAGGCTAGTTCAGGAAGAGTTGGGATTTGCAGGTCATTATGAAGGGATTGATTGCTGACGAACCAAGGGGCACCTGTGATGATGCGTAAGCTTATAGACTGGAAGGATTGGAGTATGTTAATATTTGACTTTTTAGCTGCACCCCAAATTTGTATGCCGTAAGTCATGGCTGGTCTTATAACTTGTTTATATATTAGAATTTTGGTCTTAAGTGGAATTTTGGAGCGTAATAGATTTCTAAGAGAATGAAGACGTAAATTTAAGGATTTGCGTTTGATTTTTATATGGTTTGACCAATTGAGTTTTTTGTCAAGATGGATACCTAGGTATTTAACATTGTCTTGTTGAGGGATTATGTTGTTGTTGATAGATAGGGGATGACTGTTAATAGAGCGTAGAGTGAAGGTTATGTGGCTAGATTTGGATTCGTTAATTTTTATTCTCCAAAGGCGGAACCAGTTTTGGAGTTGTATCAGATGATCCTGGAGTTGTTTGGAGGATTGATCGGGGTCTGAGTGGGAGGAGATTATAGCAGTGTCATCAGCGAATGTGGCAATAAAAGTGTCGTTAGAGTGAGGTATATCCGAGGTGAAGATGTTATAGAGAGTAGGAGCTAATATGCTACCTTGAGGTATACCTGCAGTGATATGATGTGAATGTGATATATCATCTAAATAGCGGACCGCAAAAGTGCGACTGGTTAGGAAGGACTTAAGTATAAGAAACAAAGGAGCCGGAAGGAAGCGGAGTTTGTAAAGAAGTCCGTCTGACCACACTCGGTCAAACGCCTGTGCAACGTCGAGGAAAACAGCTTCACAGTAATTTTTTGTTTCGAGAGAAGAGGAGATAATATCAGTTATTCTATGCACTTGGTGTAGAGTAGAGTGTTTGTTTTTGAAGCCGAATTGCGTATTAGGGATTATATTAAAATAATTAATAATTGGGTAGATTCTTTTAAGGAGAACTTTTTCAAGGATTTTAGAGAAGGTAGGGAGGAGACTAATAGGTCGATATGAGGAGGGAGATTCTGGAGGTGTTCCAGGTTTATTAGTATTATAATGGAATGTTTCCAGGTTGATGGGAAGTATGATAGACGTAGTATGGAGTTGTATATGTAAGTAAGAAAAATTATTGCTTTTTTAGGAAGGTTTTTGATTATTTGGTTAGTGATGAGATCGTGACCAGGAGATTTGTTTTTTGGTAGTTTATTGATTATGAATAGAATTTCTGAAGGGGATGTATGCTTAGCTGGAAAGGCCATGGGGAGAGAGGTGTCTAAAGATTGTTTTATATGATCAGTATGTTCTAATATATTTATATCTGGATGCGGAGAAAAGTTATTTACAAGATGAGTAGCAAAGAGATTGGCTTTATCTATATTAGATATAGCAAATGAGTTATCAGGATTACGTAGAGAAGGAGCAATGTTTTTTTCCTTAAGAAGATTTTTGGTTGCCTTCCATAATGATTTGTTTGAATTTGTAATTGATTTAATGTAGTTATGATAAGAGTTAGAATTATGTTTCCTTAGAAGATTCTTCAGATTACAAGTAAGTTGGTTGTATGTAGTTTTATCGCTCGGGAGATGAGTTCTTTGCCATTTGGAACGAGCTCGGCGTTTCTCCGTAATTAAGTTGCGTAAGTATTGTGGAAGGTTACCGTATTTATTAGTGTTTAAGTGAGTAGGAGAAGAGGAACTAAGGGCGGAGTTTTGAATAATGTTTGTAAGGGAGTGAACAGCTGCATCTATTTCAGAGTGATCTTTTAAGGACACATTAAGTGATATTTGGGCTTCGACAGTTTTACTGAAGAGATTCCAATTAATTTTTCCTGGAGTAATAGTCGGGTATGTAGTTTTGTCCACATAATGGTCGTTTAGGCATAATAGTACAGGGGTGTGATCCGATGATAGATCGGTTGAGTTAGTTATTGAATAATTTATGTGATTTGGTAAATTAGTTAAGAAGAAGTCTAATGTGTCAGGTAGTCGATTTTGATGCGTTGGCCAATACGTTGGATTTGGGGGTGAAATAAATTTAAGACTTTTGTTTACAGAAATGTTGTAGAGGATTCTGCCTCTAGTGTTGATAATTCTGGATCCCCAGGCAGTGTGTTTGGAGTTAAAATCGCCACCTATTAAAAAGGTGTTTCCTAAAGAGGATAAATAATTTGTAAAATCGTGAGTGGTTAATTTGGAAGATGGTGGGCAGTATACCGATGATATGGTATTTGGTATATGGTTAATTTGTATAGCTATATTGGTTGCTTGTATGGAGGTACTTTGAAAGGAGGGCAATATAAAATGTTTTATATCGGATTTTATAAGAATGGCAGAGCCTGCGTGAGCGGTTTTGTCCGGATGATCACAGTGATATGTTTGATAACCAGGTATTTTGAAGGAAGCGTTAGGTGTTAGGTGAGCTTCGCTGATTAGGATTAAGTCTAAGTTCAAGGTGTGTAGAAGGGCTTTAAGTTCATTTTTTTGGTGAATTAGACCATTTGCATTCCATAAAAAAAGGGTGATGGGACGTTGAATATTATTTGAATTATACGTCATTGCTTTTTGACAGAAGTTTATTGATAACTGTGGTAAGAAGAGAGATTAACGGATTTATTAAATTTTTGAGATCGTCAAGGAAGGAAGAGATTTTGAGTGAGAGGTCATCAGTATTATGAGTGGAAGAGGGAGGAGGAGAGAAGCCGTTATCTTTTGTCACTTGAGAATAAGAAGTATTATGATGATAGAGTGAGTATGAAGTGGTGTTTACAATATTGAGGGACACGTTTTTAACAGGGAGTTTTTGATTCGGAGGACCAGAATGTTGAGATGTCTTGAGACGATGCAGTTGAGAAGATTGGATTTCCTTGTGTTTAGGGCATCCCCTATAATTAGCTGGATGGTCACCTTTGCATAGGGCACATTTGGGTGGTAGATTTGTAGGTTTTTGACAGGTTTCTGAAAGGTGTTGCTCCCCACAGCGGACACAGTTAGGAGAATGGTTACAATAAGATTTTGTATGGCCATAGTCTTGGCAGCGAAGACACTGGACAATATGACGTTTTACGCGTTGTCCTTCTATTTTAATTTTTGAATAGCATAAAAATTCGATTTTAAAAACTTCTTTATTATTGTCGGCCTGCTCCAGGTCTATAAAAAATAGAGGGAGAGGGCGCTTAGTGATATACTGGAGAACATTGGTTATGTTTCTGACGGTGTGGCCGTGGGAGAGTAATTCTTGTTCGATGTCTGAAGTACATGTTGTGTGGTGTAGGTTTCTAACGACTATTCTATAGGCTCTTTCTTGTTTTGGCTGATAAGTGTGGAAGTCGGCTTTACTGTCTTTAAGAAACTTGATTACATTTCTATAAGAAGTTGGAGTGCTGGTTGATAGTTTGAGTCCATTAGTAGAACTTTTACAAGTAAAAGCTTCACCATTGGTGACCGAATGAATGGTTGAGCAGAAGGACTTGAAGTCGTTTACTAAACGAATAAATATTGGGGGTGGAAGTTTTGGAACTGGGTGGGTATCGTCCATTGCGACATCGGGAACAGACACTGTTGGATTGGAGTTAGTTTGATCGTGCTGATTTGAGAATAGTGCAAAGCGATTTGGAGTTATAAACTGTTTGCTTGATTTGGATGATGCATTTGGAGATGTTTGATTGCGTTTGGTCGGAGTCGGAGTTATCCATCCGTCATTACTATTGTCTTCCTATATATTTTCGGCAGGTTGATTTGGCACGCTCTGTATACGTGATTTCGGAATAATAAGAGGAGAAACTGTTTTATTTTTATTAGATAACGCCATGTTGATATAATAGGTTAATTAAGATAACGAAGGACGGGTCGCGTGTTGGACGCGATAAGGTCGTATGCGATTTGATTGCACGGGAGTAACCTACGGGAGTTCCGTAAATAATAATTTTGGTCGCTTACCGTATTGTAAGTATGGTTAAGATTTTTGATGATTTCCGAGGGGTCGAGCCCCCGATGGGCGAGTGCGGAAGACCGTTAAAAAACAGCGATTAAGACGATTCCGTGAGTATAGAATAAGACCCGGCACTGACGCACTGATGTTATTTATTTTTAATAATTAACGGAGCGTAATAAGTCGATGTGGACATGACGACTGTACGTCTGCGAATGAAGATTATTTTACAACTATTATGTTTTATTGATTACTTTAATGATAACTTAAAATAAAATACAATAATAAATAAAGTTTTTAATTATTTAATTATTAACCTAACTTTATAAAAATTAAAATTAAATTATCAGACATTTATATGTATTGTTACAGCCTATTAAGAATCATAATATTATAAATTTTAATATTTTTATCTCAGTGAATATATTTTCTCAAAATGTATAGAGAAAAAATAAAATATAATAAAAGAATTAAATGTGTAAAATATCCATAAAAAGCTTCAAAATTGTTTGATAAATATATAAAAAAAATTATTCGTGTTCATGTAGATGTAAGTACCATAATAAATATTGTCAAAAACAAGATTTCTATTTTGCCTTATTTTTTTTTTTTTTTTTGGAGTGAAATTTCTTTACAGAGGTTACAAAAAAAAACTGGCGGCCGGGTACGGACCCCCGTAATGGACCGCGAACGACTATGAAACTGGAAAATTTATTATATTATTAAAAATATTGATTATTATTATTATTATTAACTTTAAGTTTGGTTGATAGACTGTTACCTTGTCAACCAAATCGGATTAATGTGCTATTAAAATGCAACTGCTTGCTTATGTAATAATAATTTATTTACACCGATAATCTATTATATTATTTATTATTTATTTAGTATTTATTGTTGAGTAGTTGTTACACGCACAGTTTTTTTGTTTTCACAATTACCTAATTTAATAACTACTAGAAAATGTATTAAATATTTATTTATTTATTTATTTTACTTTCAATTTTGAAAGAAACACACACAAAAAATAAAACCTATAAATTATATAAAATATAATTTGAGAACTAATATAAAAGAACACACACACACATTTCAACATATTTTCCTAATATAGCTATAACAATTTATAAATAAAATAAATTCACTTCAAAATATAAAACAACGTAAATCAACAAATTATCCAACATTAATGATTTTGTAAATTTATTATTTACGATAATAGTCAATTATCTCAACTATCATTTAAGAATAAGTAATATAATATAATATCGACTTTAATATTAATATTAAAACTATTCTTAATTGCTTTATCTAATAATTATTAATTAAAAATATTACATTTGCAATCGGCTAAAAAAAAATTCATAGTTATATAGTCAATTTAGTTATAATATAGTAGTATAATTATTTTACAGAATACCACATAGACTAATATTGTATTGCTTAGATAAAAATGTCATCTTTCCGATTCTTTTGTATACATTTATCTAATTTTAAATTGTAATTTATAATAACAATTGAAATTATGTTTATATTTTATTTATTATATTTATTTGTTTATATTAATATTTCACTAAAGGCAGGTAAAATTTTAATTTGCCAAAAAACTGTTGTACGTTATAACTTAGGTATAAATAAAAAACATGATAAAATATGATTAACATTTTTTTACTTATATATCAATATTGTGTAAAAACTAAAATTAAGAAATTGTTATGTCGTCTATAGCAGATAGTATAATAGAAATAAATGATTGATACATCGCTTCTAGATAATTTATTACAAAATTAACAATTCATTGAATATTAAGACAAAAAATATTTTTAATACTTAAAGAAATTATATTATACCTGCTTTTTGTCTGTGTGTTTGGTTTACAATGACTGAAATCACAAAAAATGCAGTAAATGGTATAAGTAAATATAAATATCAATAAATAAAAACTAGAAAAAATAATAATTAAAAACTATAAAAAAGATCATACAGTTGAAGTACTCGTGATATTCAGTGAATACCGCAATTGCTGGAATAATAAAAATTGGAAAAACTATGATTGTAATAAGTATACAATATTTGTTAAAAATATTCATTTTAGTTATTTGATATGTGCGAAGAATAACAATTATGTGAACGTTAAATAATGAAATGATAATAATAAGAGATCTCAAGTTTTCGACTTCTTCCTACACACTTTATAACAAAAAAGAATAAACAATAATTAACAAACGACGTGTAACAACAAACATACTATGACAACAAAAAAATATTCATTATTTGTCTTCTTCCGCTTCATGCAAAACAGTATTCAAAACTAGGTTAAAAAATAAATAAAAATGTGTTAAAAGTAAAGTGACTATTAAATAGTAATAATGCATTAATGTACTATCTACATGAGTAGTATATCATAACTATTTTATTTTATATAGACATTTTCAAATTCAAAACACAATGTTTAATCCCAGTGAAAATAGTTGTAAATTTTTACACCAAAATTTTATCAAGATTATGTAATCATTATAACGTTACGAAATGTGACCACAAAATGTTTTTATTTTTAACGTGTAAGGAAGTTCAGAATTCCAAATTTTAATCCGGGCGCTGACGTGACGTTACTCCAGCACCCCAGTACCCTTCAAAATGATTTTATTGATTCGAAATTTTTACAATATTTTTAACCATTTTGTATCCAAATGTAAACAAAAAATCGAGATTCCTGTCTTAACTCAAATCCCGTTAAAACCATTTTAAGTCGGCCGTGCGGTCATCAGAGTGACGTCAAGCGTGTAAACAGGAAGCCTTTAAAATGATTCGATTGATTCGACATTTTCACAATATTTTGTAACCATTTTGTAACCGAATGTAATCTAATATTCCAGACACATGGTTTAATTTTAATAAAAATTGTCGTTTTAAGTGACATAAGCATCGTAATATATACGCATGTGCAGTTGTGAACCCACAAATTTAGTGCTGTGGTTCTACCTCACCAATGGCATTCCCAGGAATTTTCGGTTAGGGAGATATATGTCATAAGAAAGGACCCAATTTAATTGCATTAAATATACACAACAATTTTTTAATTATCGCAAAAAAAAAAATATAATATTTGCATAATAGATTTCGCTGTAAAAATACAAAAGTCATATAAAAAAACATTACATTCATAAGTATAATTAAATTAATTTAAAAAATAAAATAGATGAATGTATTACTTTTTTGAATTACAACTAATAATTAAATATATTTCCGAATTATGTTCATAAAAATAAAATATTTTATTACTTAAGATATGTTTCTACAAAGAAAAAATACGTTCTACTTCTACAACACCAGTGATTGATGCAAATAAGAGAACCCAATAATTTAGGCGTTTTATTTAAATAAACATCTGCATTACCTGACATGACGTCATAGGAAGATTTAATAGTTTTATATCCTTTTTTTCAAATATATATATTATACATCAATTTATCTTTAGTTTTTTTCCATTTGGATCAGGAATATTTGCTAAAATATCTTCAGTTTTTCTAAACACATTCTTAGTTTATGTAGCTCATTATTAGGAATGACATACATCATATTTGAATGCATTATTTTGTAGAAGCTATTTCAGCTTTTCCACTATGATTAGGATTAAAATCGTTTTTTAAACACAAATAAAATAGGAAACTGGAGGTTTTATCTATGTTTTTCACCTTGCAAAAATATAAGTTATGGAGGTAAAGGTATACCCGGCATTTATTTTCTGTATTTATTTATTATCGATGGTACTTTCAGGAAAGCCATTTTTTCTAAAATAAATGAATTAAGTCTCATATGTATTTAGATTTTATATATTCAATTAATAACAATTGTTAAATAATCTATTTATGTAATAATAAATTTAGTTTAATTAAGTATTTTGTTCATTAAACACACAACATTTTTAAAAAACTCGAAAAACATGGGAAATTGCAAAAAATTGCATTATAAAATTAAATAGGCAGAGAATGAGAAGATATAAAGTATATAATTATAATAACTTATTACTAATAATCAAAAACAATGAATTTATAACAAGTATCAACTCTAATATCTATCTAATAATTTTTTTTCCGAAAGTCAGGAAAAAAAGTCAATGGAGGGATATAATCCCTAATCTCCTTGCATGGGCACGCAAATGTGCCTCGATTACGAAAGGCCAGTATGTATAGAAGGTATAAACAACTAAGCATTACAAATTAGCTAGCTGCGATGGTGGTTTACCTTATTTATTTTATATTTTAATACTAACATTGAGTATAGTTAACTGTAAGAGATAAGACACGGGTCACAACTAAGTTTTAAGTAAAATTTAAAACTTTCTTACAAACTTGGGTATTATTAATTAATTGCTATTTTTATTTGTTCCTTTAAAATTTATATTTACCTAGAGTATTCAAATAATTTTGAGTATTTCATATTATGAAAAGGATTTGTATACATATTTTATTATTTTATGAACCCATGCTAAATACATTTAAACTATTATACACTGATAGGCCAACCTTTTTTTTTTTTAAAAAATTGAGTTTTTTAAATTTATTAAATAACTACCCTAAATTGTTAATTATCATAGAAAAAAAAATTATTTATTTATATTATATACATATAATTTCAGGCAGTATATTTATTTTATTTTAGTTTTAAATAATACTGTATTTTTTTTCACAGTTGAAGGTATAGTTCTAAATTCTAATCCATTACAAAAATAATTCATGTATAAATAGGGTTAGCTAATATATATTTTTTAATTGTTTAATAATTGTTTGTTACTTCTTCTAAGTGGTTGCTAGAATACTAAATATATGTCTAATTAGTAATTGCTTTAGATATGTTATTTTTTTTATATTTTTAATATCCTAGCAACCACTTAGAAGAAATAACAAACAATTGTTAAACAATTAAAAAATACATATTATACCTTTAGCTATATAAATCCCCCTTTTACCCCCTTAGAGATCGAATTTTGAAAAATCCTTTCTTAATGCACCCCTACATTGTTTAAGGAACTTCTGTACAAAATACATAATTTAAAGTATCTAGACCCAGTATTTATAGATAAACAACAGTTGGTGGAAATTTTGTTCACGGAATCCGGTGAATAATTTTGAGCTCTCATCCCAAAACTCGTAAGTTGATCGGTTACCGATTACCGTATAATTATACCGCTGTATATTATATTAGTTAATAACACATGTGTAAACAAAACAATATTTATTTAGCAAAGCATTATTCAAAACTAGGTTAAGAAAACAGATACAAATTTATAAATTGTAATATGGCTATTAAATAGTAATGCATAGGTATAAGTTGTGTCTTAATATTTATTACGTCTATGTAAAAAAAAGTCCACAAAGACAGCACAGTCAAATGTATGTGAAATTGCTCCCCATCCTTTACCCAAGACTTTGTTTTATCAATTCAAAAATATGAAAATATTTTGAAAATTTAATTTTTAGAATTTGCAATTTAATTTTTTTTTGTGGGTGGTGGGGAATTTAGGGTTGGTGTTGAAAATATAATTAATTTATTACATAAGATCACACCATAATACAAATTTGTTCTATAAATTTATCATAATTGTAAATGTAAATCACGCGATCATTTATTATTTTAACAGGGTCATAATGTTACTATAAATATAGAAATGCACTCTGTGATCACTGAATATAGTAATATATATATATGCATGTATTAAGTAATATAATAATGGCTTTTCTATGCCCTATGTTCACGTCATCTATATCACTTAAGCATAGTATACTGATGTCTGATATTGTTAGAAGATAGTTTACCTTTCATACTTAGATATGTGTTTAGTTATAGTGAAATATTACTTATTGTTATATTATAACTAATTATGTTGTTATTATTATGTTTGGTTGAACCACATTATATCCCCATTCAATAAAAATGATAGTACCATCGTGGCATCGTGGAATCATTGTTTCTTTATCATTGATAAACTATTCCAAGGAAACAAATTGTAAAACAAATTGTACGGGCCAGGAGCATAATATAACTAATAATATGATAATATAATAATCATTTTATATATTATAATATGCGCGCCCCGGTCACCAAAATACTTCACACGTTCTACACACCGACAGACCTATGTGTTTTATGTGTATTGTTCGGTGCATCATGTAATAATATTGTATCACTATTGTAAATTGTTATCAAGTTAATAGCACGGACACCGACCCGGTCCTCTTGGACAGTACCTTTTATATCAGTCGCATTAGTGCCGAGTGCACTACCTCGCGTATTCGAGTTTCGTATTATTATTAATTTATTGATGTTTGCATTAACTAAATGAAGTCACCCGAAAAAATATTTTAATTTGTTTTCATGAGTACCTTCCAATAACATGAGCAAAACATTTGGTAACTAAACTTGAAACTACATCCGCGACAACAATGAAAATCCCGATATCGATCAAATTACGGTAAGCTTGGAAAAAACCACAGAAACATGGTACGGCTTTCAACAGGTTCAATTGCAAATAGAAGAGGAAGTCGAAACGCCTGATGAAAGCGAGAAGTATCGTAACTACTCGTTATATTATGATAACGTAGCGAAATGCAATAAAATAATTAGAGCTGCATCGGCCAGGCGTTATCTCAAATTTGCCGTTTGTCCGGACTTCGAACGATCCGCGAAGAACGAGATAAATAGTCACCCAAACATCATGTACCATCGGCAATAAAAATGGCCGCCATTGAGTTACCAAAGTTTACAGGTGTATATACGGAGTGGGCTGCATTTTATGGTATCTACACGGCGTTAATACATGGCAATGTGTGATATTCAAAAATTTTTTTATTTACAATCGTGTCTCGGTAGAGATATGGAAAAGTTAATAAAATGTTTGCAAACTACGGCAAAAAATTACCAAGCATCATGGAAAAGTTTAACCACGAGATACGACGACAAAAGGGTGTTGATACAGGTACACGTGAAGGCATTATTTGACTTAGAGCCAGTAAAAAAAGAACCGTCGGTACATTTATACGTGTGCTAATTGACACGTTGTCCGGTCATTTAAAAGTACCAGAGTCTTTGGGTCAAACTCCAGACAGGTTGGGTGCCTTATTATTGCATTTGATTACGTCAAAGCTAGACGCGGACGCGGGACGAGAATGGGAAAGCGAAGCGGCAACGGCAGAAGAGCTGAGGGTGCCAATATTAATAGATTTTTTTAAAATCTCGCTTTCGAATTTTAGAAGCGATAGAATCAGTAAAAACCATCAATATACAAGTACAAAAAGACGTTCCAAGGTAAAAAAAGCCAAATGACTGGTCTTCATAATTTACGACTACTACGACGTTCAAATGTTATAATTGCAACGGCTCACACTCCGTTTACAATTGTACCAAGTTTCTAAATTAGGCGTAGTTAATAATAAATAATAAAAATAGGTATATACTAAAGGTACACAATTGTAACCTCAAGGATGTAGTTTGCTATAACAGTATTGATTGTTTTCTATTTTATATTGAATTTTAATATAATACTGAGCTATTGATACAATTTTCCAAAGAATTTAATTTGTATAATTGTTTTTTTTTTTCAATTTTAGTCGACAAGATACAGTAACTGATGTATGCAGGGTAGAACACGATTGAGAACGGTCCTTATCGGCCGTACCTTTTTTAATAGCACGATTGAGAACGTTCTTACCTGCTAACTTTTATGCAACATTGCCACATTAATTAAAAATAAAAATAAAAAAATCACAATATACAATATATATAAGATATCAATCACTATATTTTGGTTACAAAATAAACTTACCTGGAATCTATATTTAGTATAATATAACGTACGGATCGGCCGTGGCGTGTAAGACGCGTTCCGTTCAAATCAGACGAGGAAAAATAATTGGTTATTAAAATCAAATGCGTTATAATAATTATATTATTATTATTAACGGAATAACGACGTTTGCCCGCGGTAGCTGAGTGATATGCCTATGATGATAGTATATTAATAGTTAATTTACATTGTAATACGTCGACTGCAACAGCTTGGTACAGCAGGCTACTGACGTTTCGTAATTATAACGGCCGAAAGCGGCGAACAGGAGCAGAACAGAACAAATCGTTTTCGAAATATTATTATATCTCACTACAATCAGTGTAATCTATTATAATATACCTAAGCGTAGGTGATTCTTTAGTCTATACGGGCGTAACACGTTTCCACCAAAAGTGAACCTTTCCATTTTCCACCAAAAGCGTATTTTTCCCATTTCCACCAAATGAGATCCACCTAACTTAACAACGTTTTCACCAAAACAATTATTGTTATGCTACTCTTATATTAAAACCTTTAATACAGTAATAAGTTTATTTAATATACTAATACTGGGTTATATATGGTATATATACTTTAGCTGTTATGTATGTGTGTACTCATATATTATGTAATTGGATGATATATTTTGTTTTTAATTGTAGAATATACTTTTTGTGAGTTTTTCGGATTGATGTAAAATGTATAAATACACATATTAACAATGTACCTATATTTTTGTAACGTTTATGGTATTTGATTGTATGTTAAACCGTTTCCGTGTTTATTACCTTTTATATGCTGATTAACCAAGATTATATTATAACGGGACAATATTTGATAAATAAGTGATAAAGTTGCACAATTTAAATTGTGCATTACAACTGTGTGTTAAAATAAAATGTGTTATAGCTTTTAATATAAGCGTACCTAGTATACAATTGTTTTATTAAAAACGTAGTATATTATCTTATTTGGCGGAAACGGATATTGATGGAAAAAGGAAAGACACATTTTTGGTAGAAACGGGTATCGCCTGTCTATACAATAATTGTTAAAATAATAGATTTATGTAACGTCACAAATATATACCTACTAAATGCCTAGGAGGTATTTACCTATATAAACTACTTATACCTTAGCATATCACGCTTATAATATAGGTACCAAATTAAAGAAATATAACATTTAAACATTTAAATGTACATTTGACCAATGGTTTTCGTGCTGTATAATGTCATGTAACGTTTATAAGGTATACACAAGTATATAAGCGATCACTGTTTTTTTAACAGCAACAGTTCGCTAACCAATATAATATGTTGTCGATTTTAAAGTTTTTTAATAAAATTATTTTATTTTTATATTTCATTTTCATATTATGTTATTACTTAATACTTATCTATAGTAATTATTGCTAATTAAGAATCTATACTTATCTACATATTATTATGATTTTTCTTGGGTTAAGGACTTCTAGTTATTTTCTCTAGTTTTAGTTTTTCTAGAAAGGTCGCAGAACAATGTGAGTGATGCATTTATTTTATATAACACTGAATTAGGAAGTTATATTTAAAAAAATGTTTGTATGTTATTTTATCATTATTGCATATACAAATTAGACAAATTAAGAACATAATATTATAGAGTACACATCATAATTTAGAACGTTTTGGTATTTGATATAATTGTACAACATAATATAACGAGCTGTTTAAGTATAATTTGTTGGTGTAATGAACATTTTTACTGTTTGTATTAATGACCCACAAAAGTACTTATAATAAGTGATCTATAGCTAAATGTTGCTCTAAATTTAACAATGTGAGATTTCCTATCTTGTTTTTAATTCATTATTTAGTAGAATTGTTTTTTAATATTTATTTAAATTTACATCTGATATAAAAACAATAAAAACTATAATCATGTATTGCTGGCTGCTAATATTTTTAATTATAACATGTTTAATGTTGAAATACCCACATAATAATAATATTATTTATTTAAGTCGCACAGTTTATTGTTACAGTGTTATTATTACAAAAAATACCTACGTCGAATAACTTATTATTCAGTTCTGAGTGTATATTGTTATAACGTAAATTTGTCATAAAATATATTAACGTATATTATTATCATAAACTATCTAATAATAAATAATAAAGCAAAATAATATTACCGATCGCCGTGACTGCTGCGGCCGGCCCAACGATGCTGTCGAGTTCAGCCAAATCACTTGATTCACTTGCAAATGATGAGCCCCAAAAAGTAGACAGTGATGTCGTCGATTCGATATCAAAACAAAATGGATCGGTTCCCAATATTGGACTCATATCGGGTGCAGGTGATGCGTTGGAGATCCAATCATCGTCATCGGTACCAACGCAGCTAGTATCTACAGGCTCGGCCAAATCGGACGCCGAAAAGGGTGACTTCATTCGTTTACCGAAGAAACCCTGGAGTTCGATGCCGAACATTCACATAACGTTTGGTGAAACCGAAGCAACCGACATTGAGTGCATTTCTATGAACCTTTTAGACTCGACCAAACCAGACGCCGAAAAGGGTGACTTCACTCGTCTACAGAAAAAACTCTGGAGTTCGATGCCGAACATTCACATAACGTTTGGTGGAACCGAAGCAACCGAAGTTGAGAGCATTCCTATGAAAGTTTTAGCAGAGATTGAAAATGAAACGAAACCGGCCTATGATGAGAACGTTTATTCAGATCCAATAACCAACACCAGTCATGGAACCACCACTGAACGTAGACGTCGTTCGTGGTGGAAACGTATTAAAAAATTCGTACGTCGAATGTTTTGTTGTGGTGCGTAATATACTAATATAGCCTATAGTTTAAAATATAATACAGTGTGATTATTTTAACTTGTACGCAGTTATAAGTTAAGTATATTATATATTATAAATTTGAACCTAGAAAAGTTTCTTATAGCTTTTAGGGTTAGGTTAGGTAAAAATATTTATATATTATATAATTAAAAAATTAAAAAAAGACTTGACAAAGATAAAAATATCTTAATATTTTTTAAGTTAAAATTGGAAATAAACATTGAATTTATTAAAAAAAAACAAAAAATGCCAACGGCACGTAGTGTTCCCAAGCGGTCACCCATCCAAGTACTACTAACTAAGCCCGACGTTGCTCAACTTCAGTGATCGGACGAGAACTGGTGTATTCAACGTGATATGGTCGTTAGCGATGTGTTAGTAGAAAATAATAGCAATTAAATACCGTAATCAAAAGTTTAAATTTTTTGGTGGTGGTATAAGATGAAAACTGAATTCAGTTAATTTTCAATATTTTTAAAAAAATACTAAAAAGTAAACACGACACTAAACATAAATGTATAAATTAAGTTTTGATTTTACAGTAAAACATATTTACTTACTTATTTACTTATTACATACTAATTTAATACTATCGGTATTGCCAGTATTGGTAAAATATTTGCCATTTGGTCAAAGTACCTACGACCTACCTACCTATTAGTTAATAGTTATATGTGTCATGTTGCATACTTAATGAATACGAATTTCAATTGGATTAGAACTTATAGTGGTTGAATATTTCGTAATCCGTATCAGGAAATTACCTGTCTATAATATTATACAACCGCGTTAATATAAACGCCATGTGTTTGGACGAATAATTAAAAATTGCAATGTGTTTGGACAATTTAGCATAATGCGTTTGGGCGAGTGATTTTAAAACATTGTAATGACGTGTTTGGGCGACCTTTTTTTCTTTTGTCGGCAGTTTTAATAACACACCATCAGCTGAATTATGATGAGTAGTTGATTCATGGTTATGTATATTATTATTTGAAAAAGATAGTATTTTATATTTTTATCGATAGTAGAATTCAATAAAACACTTAGGACATTT
Source organism: Rhopalosiphum padi (assembly GCF_020882245.1). Taxonomy (NCBI): domain Eukaryota; kingdom Metazoa; phylum Arthropoda; class Insecta; order Hemiptera; family Aphididae; genus Rhopalosiphum; species Rhopalosiphum padi. The sequence goes on from NC_083597.1 coordinate 33,380,220, forward strand.
ACTGTTAGTACATCGAGAACGAGAAGACCCGTTTTTTAAAGTGGTTAGATTCACAAAAAATATTATTTTCAATTAAAATGCATCGCTTGTTTAATTTTGTATTTAAAATATATTCAATTTTATGATCCATATTTAATATAAAGTCGATAATACGATAATGTAAGTTCAGTTTGTCTCGTCAAAACACATTATTATTAATCGACGTTAATTATAAATCAATTGTAATAATATAATCATTTTGCACAAAAACTATAAATGTATAATATAGGTACTAATTATATAGTGTATTTAGCGTATTGCTAGTGTATCATTTGAACGTGTACGAAGATGCAGTCTATTAGTTTATTTTATTTTATTAAAATACGTTTAGAAACCTGGGATTTAGAATGTTCGTAGAGCAGGCCGTATACACTATACAGCTTAGACTATTTAGGTTAAAGCCTAGGGCGGCAAATTTTAACGATCGAAACGAAATAGCTTCTTTTTTTTCTTAGGTGATAAATTTATTTCAGCCTATGGGCGGCAAAAACCTTAATCCGGCCCTGTATATTTATAAACAACATATTTGTCAGCTTAAGATTAAAAATTTAAAAAATCAATATTTATTTGCCAGTATATACACACAGACAGTAGTCTGAAAATAAACTCCCAACTTCTAAGTCTGGACATATTGCCATAAGTTGTATAAACGCCTAGCTATGATAAGATTTTTATCGATGATGTGCTATGTTATACCTATAATTTATTATTAACCGTCGACAGTATGCTGAATGTCTCTTGTTAATCGCAAGAATTGTCGTACATTTTATAAAAAAATTTTGAAAAATCAGTTTACACATTTTTTACTTACAAAACAACGTTTCAAAACACCAAAAAGAGATGCTTTTCCATCAAAATCCCAGCCCTAAATATTATTACTAAAAGTTAAGATAAATGGCAACGTCGCTAGAAAAATCGTTCTCAATCGTTTGATTTTAAGGTACAAAATATTGATTCTTTGATCTGCCGACATCGTTCTCAATCGTGTTGCTAAAAAGGTAAAACGTTCTCAATCGTACAACACCGTGTATGCATATATCCAGGTTCAATTATGATATTATTCTGTTTGGAAAAACTTCTGAAAAAAATGATCCTACTAACATAATTGTTTATATAAGGTAGAAGAGTTCATATTATCTGAATTAATATAATATAGTGTGTTACTTTACTATTATAAAAGTTATTTTATCAATACTGCCTATATTTTATTAGTTGGTAAGTATATTATGGCCTTAGCCACACAGGGGATCAATGCAATTTGGTACTGCTATTAATTATGTTCATAATTATTTAAGATTTAATTTAACCCAAAACAACATTTTTAGATATTGTTAGGCATTATTAAATAATCAAAATTAGAGATTTAAATAATACATTATATTTTACAATTTTCTACAGTCACTAACATAGGTTAATCAAAAAAATGGGTTGTTTGCGATCAAATTAATTCAATTTAATGATTCACTATAATGTACAATATATTAAGAACTGAATTAATATAAACCTCTTCAGCACTAATTCCTCAAAAACGACGGTTATATACACATAATAAATAAAAAATGTGTACATAAAATATTTTATTTTATTTTTAAACAAATAATAATAATAATATTAATAGGAAAATAATTAATTAAAATACAAATTACATAAAAATGCCATAAATAAACAAATATTAAATCATTTGAAGAAAACAAACAAACAAATTTTGTATTTTTCGAAGTAAGTGTTTTTTACTATAATTGAACTCTACTTAGGTGCTTTAAATTGTTTTTATTATTATACAGGATGATTATTTTATCATGAACCACTCATTATTTCAAAAAGTATTCATGTTTTTGAAAATATTTTTTTACATTGTTTCAAGTTGTTAAAAATCAACGTTTTAAAAAAATTATATTTTTAAATATTTTTATCCTTAATTTTTTTTAAGTTTTTTTACTTTTTTGAATGACAACATAGTTTTAATTTCATATTCCAAAGCAGAATATTTTTTTGAGTATTTTGGTACATAAAAATCGAATTTAAGGTGAGTAGTTTATGAGTTATAAGTATTTAAAGTTTAATCCGCGGAGTGGAGTGGTACGGGGTTACCACACAAAATGTTTGTCCACTACTTACTAGGTAAATATATAAATTTAATTTGTCAGGTAGTAAACAATAGTACAATAAATGCTTATTAAATTAATTATAAAATAATATTAATATCATTATTAATCACCCTCTCAAAAATTCATAACATATACATAATTATTGATAACACGTAGATTTTACATGTGCTAATATTATGATTAGCATAACACATTCATTATGTGCTATAGTTCAGTAACACAGTTCAGTACTTCAAAATTATCAATATCGTGTTATTTAAGAGTATTACACTGCGATTATAACGCTGTGTTATATTAACACATCTCAATAATAGCCACCCAAGGAATGGTGAACCAGTTGGTTTTGTGCGGTTCGCCGGGCCCTCTGTGGACCGGAACAAATTGTTTTCTTTACTAAGCGTTGTAAGTTAAAGAGATGGTTGTTCGTGATAATAAAGATATTTAGTAATGTAACCGAATTTGTTTCTTATTTTACACCCAAAGTTAATATATATTACTATAATAATTACCTTAATTTATTAATTATGGTATAAATTACAACAATAAAATAAATTTTTTTTTGTTAAATTGGTTTTGTGTAAAAATAATGATTTCCTCCATTTTCTGTATTTGTTTTTCTATTCCAAATAATTACAACATTATAAGATAAATCTAAATGCATATAAATATATTTTTATTATCAATTGCATTATTTTTACAAAAATGTTTCTTAATTAATGTATTTAGTTATTATATTCAACTATTGCCTCATTGTAAACATGTAATATTTATAGTGATTATACATAATAATATAGATATAGAAAAAAAAATAACAGTGAACTAGTCTACTTTATTAAATAAAACATTTTTTTTTGAAGATTTTATTGATCCCTTAAAAATCATCGTCCGATTGATCCTTAGACGTTCTGAAAAGATTTGCACAAAATGAATCATTCCTAGTATGAATAACTTTAGCACCACAGTAAGTGACCATCGTTGAAAATCTGGGATCGCTTGAATATTCTGCAAAATGAATTGGAGTTAGTTGATTGTTTATCAATAGATTAATCTTGAAACTCGTTTATTTACAAATAATATGAAAACAAGGCTTTACCACAAATCTTGAGGACAACTCTGATCCAAATTATTTGTATATATAGGGTGTTTAACAAAGAAAGCAATTTTCGTTTTATAATAAATACTTTATAATGATACATGTTTAACCATGAGTTGAGGTTTAAGTTTGAAACATGATAACAATCTCCATTCATCTTTTCTACATTGTCTACATTGCCATCTTGATCTTTTAAAAATGTTGGGTCTATACTGAGATTTTTATTTAAATGGAAATTAAGATAATTTTATCACATTATCAGGACGTTACCCTGTTAAAATACTATTAATGAATGCTTTAGTTTTGTATGGTCCACCGGTGAAGTTAGAAAAAAAGCAATACATTGACCAATAACTATATCGGGGACACGAAAATTAAAACTACAAAAATAACCTAAAAAAAAAAAAGGTAACAGAAATTATAAGATCAGTAGTACCAACTTAACAACAAATTACCAAGAATTTTAAAAACTGCATTCTATATAAAATACCCCGTACTTAATTTTTACTTAGTTAATATAAAAACAAGTTGTAACTTAGTCATTATTTTGGAAAAAGTAGCATGGTTATAATTTATATTACATTGGAAATATTATATTATTTATAGAATATATAGGTACAAAATAATTCATACCCTCAAAATTAACCTTATAATCGTTTGCCCAATCTGTAAAAATTTACTACATTGTGATATTTATCTAAAAAGTTGATGTTATAATTATTGCATTAAAGTAATGTAAAATTATTACTAAAAATATATCGAGAAAAGTAATGAATAGCATAAATATAACAACATTTTATCTAGTTTAACTAATACAATTTATCAAAATATAAATAAAAACATATTCATATAGAAAATACATATAGATCAATACATTTTTTACAGTTATTTATATATTTATTTTAGTGTCTAGCTATCACTAATAACCTTACCTAAAATGGGTTGGCTTGACAATCTAACTACGATGAATTATATACTTTTTCATGAAGACGCTACACCCATATGTGTTGTCTCTGTTTTAGAAATGTAAAACATAACAAAAACTTTATGCACAGGTTAGGTTAGGTCATGTTAATTCGGGTGTTCTTTTTATGTAGTAAAAATTTAATTTCTTAGTTATAACTGTAGCCATCTTGGTTCTTTTCCACGCCAGATAGTTTTTGCACTGTTTTATATTTGTAAGACGAATACAAAAAATGTGAGTGTAGCGTCCTCTTAAGTCAAAATCTATGTATGAGTGTCTTGCAGTCAATTATATATAGACGAATTTGCCTAATAAAAGGCCACGTGCAGTGTAGCAAATAGGTTATCTATTGCAGACTTAATGATGTTTGAGTAGTATTTGAAATCAGAATATCACGTAAAATCAAATTTAAATAAAAAGAATCAACTAAATCCAATTTTATACAATACAATACTGTTAAAGTTAAAAATTATATTAAGCAATAATTTGCATAATTATACTAAATATTTGACTATAATATTCAAGATACTTAGCAAATAAATGATCCTATTAATTTTACAACGACTTTCGTTTTTATTTTTGTTTCTCACCACCTTTCAATGTACTTCAAATATTTTGATCTTTGAGGGTAATTCTAGTAGACAAAATAATAATACTCGTTGTCGCACAGTAAAATATTTTTTACTTGGGAATTGATAACTCGTTTGGGTAATATCGAAAAACGTGAAAATCAGCTTAAACAAATTTTGACCTGAATAATGACGACTTGTTTGGAAACACAAAATTATAAAAAAATAAAATTTTTACGCATTACCAATATTAGACAAAATCTTTTTTGATTTTTGGCGTTTTTAAAAATTAATAATTTTGTAAACGAACTTTTTAATTTATTTCAATCAATGTCGATAAAAATGTTTCGCTTGGTCAAAAAGCTTGAATATGTAATTCAATATTCTACATAAACTGTTTTTAAAAATGTATAAAAAGTTTTAATATAAAATGAACCTAAATAGTCTTAAAAATATGTTACACTCAAGTAAATTAAAAACATACGTACTCCTAATAATATTAACTAAAAAACGAAAATGAAAAATATTAAATTGTTATTTTAATGTGATAAAATGTTTATATGACGTTTTGTATAATCTAGTGTAGAAGAAAAACAAAATAAACACACATTCGTTTAAAATTGTTTAGTATAAACCAATAATATAATATGCTTAAAATATTAATAATACTTTTCAAATTAGCGTTCATTTGTTTAAGAGTACACGACACCTATGGCGATATAACAAATATAGTATCGAATATATATGTATAAAACAGTAGTTTTAAGTATGATTTGAAAGTTAAATGAAATCGATTATCAAACAAGTGTATAGGCACTTACAATTTACTGTTTAACTTTGATTTAACCAAGAATAAAGATTAAAAATTCCACAGAAGAAACATTATTTTTTTTTAACAATTTCGATAAACTCAGTCCATACCATGTTATGAACAGCGTAAAAATCTATCAATAGTTCGTTTCAAGAACCAAATATAAGCTATGTATTGCACTACAAATTTATACTCGTAATTAAATCGTCTATGAATTTTATTTGCTACGTATGCGAGTCTACTAATTGCTTATTGATGTGAACATATTTACGGAGTTAATAATAATAAAAGTCATACGAAATGTCTTATTAAGCGGTTTTATATGTATGGTCTCAGTAAGTCAAGATTAAAAATATATATTTAATGCACTTACTGATATAGACTGGAAATAAAATGATAAACATATTAATTAATAAATAATATTAAACTTTATGATACTATCTCATAATATTATAAAAATATTTACGACCAAATTTATTATTATTAATATATTAGAATTGTAATATATCATTATTTTACGCGGTTTCGTAAAAGATTAAATTTCACGTGGAAAACATTTTATAGGGTTTTTAAACTTTAGGTATAAATCACAAAAATGTTATGAATTTTCAACTTCCTTGCAAAATTTCACGATTTTGATGTATTTTGTAAACATTTGAACTTTAAATGCTTATAAACAAAAATTGTGAGTAACGAATTTTGATTATTATTTTACTACGATAAGTACAACTTATAATAAACCTCGTATTAAATTTTAAAGATTTTTCGGAAAGCTAAGTATTTTTTATCGACATTTCAAGAAAAAAAAAATTCGAAAAATTGAAAATCTCAATGGTCTATAAATAGTTTAAAAAACTTCTATATATTTTGAAAATTAAAACCATAATTGTAGTTATCAAAAATGTTTAGATAAAAAGTAGCTTTTTGTTTAATAAAAAATATAATTAAAACGTCTATACTAAATTGTATTTGTTTTGTTAAACACATTTTTTGGTTTTTTCTACCCAATATTTATAATTATGTTATAGGAATCATGTACATTTATTAAAATCTGATTGAGATGTTTGTATAGCTATACGTTTATTATAAAAGCTGCAAACTTAATTTTAATTGATTATTAGTAAATAAAATTCGTTAAGTACCGTTGAATGCTGTAATAATATAAAAAATAAAAAAATAATAATTATTATAACATATTCATAATTTCCATACTATAAAATAAATTATGTATCAATGTTTTTTAAAAATTTTTATCTCAAAAACAAGATTGTAATCCATATTTTACACAGTATTATATTATAATATATAAAATAAAACAATATGATATATATACCTATAGGAAAATCTGCGGACAAAAATTTTTTAGTTTATTTTCAAATATATACGTAGATATTATAAACTATATATTGAGTGATTCTTTTATCAAACAATAACAGTCGTTATTTCAAAATCAATTAACGTTTTTGAAAATATTTTTCCACACAATTCCCAGTTGAATTTAAACACTATCTCTAACAATTATATTATCTTATATTTTTACTTTTCCAATGATGACACGTATTTTTAATTTTATATTCTGAAGCAAAATATTATTTGGAGTATTTCGATACATTTAAAATGGAAATTTGGACGAGTATTATGTGAGCAGTGTGAATTTGTACGTGCTTCGCCGCAAAATGATTACCTACTAATTCGCAGACTTTAACTTAAAATATAAATAATCAGGACTCTGAACTCTATGAATTTGCATATTTATGTGTGCGATCGATGGAGGATACCAGATTTGATACATATTTATTTTTTATACAAGAATTTTAAATAGAAATTTAAATTGCATTTATTTTTTTTATATATATTAGGTTTTTTTATACACATGCTTGTTCTATTTAAGAATATTATGTATTAAATAGTGCAAAAAATATTTTGTTCCATAAATAAAAATTTAAAATTTAAAAGTACGTTATTGATAAAAGTAAAAACATAAAAAATATTATAATGATAAAAATATATATTTTTTAAATGTTGTTCTATTGCATTCGAAATAATAAAAAAAAATTACAAAAAAATGTTTTCAAAATCGAAATTTATTCAAATAAAATTAAGAAATACTCATAATATTTACATACTTCTATTGTTTTCTAAAAAAATAAACAAATTTGTTACAAATGAATTATTAATAGTAATAATTGAGGTTTATGATGATTTATGAATGATATTAGTTTAAATATATTCGAGGTAATTCAATGCGAGACCTACTTTTACCACAAACTGAGAAAAGTTAACATGATATTTTTATAATGTTTTGATTCTAATCGGATTGATAAATGAATTTATATTTTGACAGTGTGTGCTTATATATTTTATTTATTTATATTATTTTGTGTGTTTATAATCAATTTTTATAATGTTGAAAATACTTAATTTCAAAAATTTGTAACTTGTTTCGAGTGGATAATTGAATCAAGATACATCAATCGGTACATTATTAGGCGTCAAGAGTAATTATTAATTTTTAATAGTTCTCTTAGGATATGGAAAAAAAATATGAAAAGACAGGGACTTTAACGCTAAATCAGTTTTCGACAAAATCGATTTCTTTTTTTGTTATAATTTAATAACGAATAATCGTATATTTAATCAAATGTTTATGTTCGTCCAAATTAATATGAATAACATTATCACCATTACCTACGTAATCGTGATAACGTACCTACTCCTCCTCTTGGTTCTATTCAGAAGCTTTCCGGTCAGTTGAAACGTACGAACAGAGGATGGACTAATTTGGGCGGCATGCCAATAGCAGATAATCAGACACCATTTAAAATGAGATAGTTTTTATCAATTTTAATTCGTTATAAGATACACGTCAATATTTCTAACTAGGTACAGGGTTTACAAATTAACAAATTTCTTAAATTCCTATAGAAATTCTATTTATTTTTTAATACTTTTTGAATGGCTGGCAGATAACCATTTTTACAGCTATGGGACTACATTCAAAAACCACAGTATGTCTTGGAAAACATTTTTTGACAACTTTTAAAATCAAAATGAAAATAATGAGATCCCAACACATGTATCTACAATTTTTTTGGGCATTTGAAAAGACATCTTTTATTCATTTCTTCAAACACTCCAATGGATCCAATGGCTAAGACGATTTTAATGAAATTTTAACCAACATTGGACAGTAGCTCTACCATTAAGTCACGCAACTGTATTATTCCCACAGAAATCTCCATTTAAATTTTGTATTTTAAAAGTAAGCACAATACATATAGAGATCTATGTTTCCTTGCAATGAAGGCACTTGCATATGTGAGTGGATATAAAATTGGGAAATATACTGAAAAACATTCCTGTGATATTTGTTTATAGTGAGCCAAGCATCAAGATCAATTAGATCAATAATTGATATTTATTTTCTTCGGTGATTCCCGATTCCGCATTACACGATTTCGCATATACCTTTTCATACACACGATTCCGCACAAAATGAATTTGCGACGTTGCCGATTGTATTTTAAAAATTATTTTTGACATAAAAATAGTTGATATCAATATTACGTATTATTTATATTGTATATGCTATATTATCATAACATTATTTTGGTTTTTCCAAAATACTAACTTATCTAAATCGTCTACAGTGTATTATACATATATTTTATCTTAAATCATCAGTTACCTGTTCGATACCCGTTCGTACGTATATTCCAATCGTATTAGTGTGTTTTATTTAAATTTATTTTTAATTATTTGATTTATTTAATATTATTATTTTGTATTGTTATAACTTTGACTATTTTTCATTTCGTACATTTTTAATTATTAATTTTAACTAATTTGACAATTTTTTCTCATAATTCGCAACGTCGCAGCAATTTTTATGCGGAATAGTGTTAAATTGAGGTTAAATAAAAAAATCGTTTGTATTACGAATATGTGCGGAATCGGGTAAATAAAAAGGTATATTGTGTGGAATCGTGTGTCACCCATTTTCTTGAAGATCTACCCAAATGTAAAAAATTAAAAATATGGAAACTTAAATGTATCTTTCAATTAGTTTTTTAATTATATTAATGAATTAGATAATATTTTAGTAATTTTCTTACAATAGCAGTTGACTCATTTAACATACATTTCTATATCCTATTTCATTTACCAAACCATAAAAAAGCATAATTGTACAACCACAGAACATAAAAATTAAATTAAATTTTAAAAAAAATGGTAAATTAACAGAAAGGCTGTTGGAGAAATTTGTAATGCTGTTTGGTGGTTTTCTAATCACTACCTAAAATTAATAAAAACTGTCTTAATTACAATGGTAGCTGATTTCTTTTTTTCGGTACTATTTTACCATGCAATTTATTATCTGTCTATTCTGGTTATGATATTATGTGGTCCGGCAAGGTTGCGTGACTTTACGAGTAAAGTCATTTGTTAAAAAAAAAATTAAAGCTGATGTGAGCTGTTCACCATCTGTCTACATCTGTGATATTCGTCGGTAGATTAGAATCGATCAACTTCCACTTAAATCATCTTTATGTTGTCAGTATTATACTTCATCAGCTTTGGTGTAATGTAACGGAAGTTCAGGAAATCCAACTGTTTCATATAGTAACTTTCTTATTCAATTATCATTATTTTCTTATATTTTAAATACATAAGCTATCTATGATCTTATTTATTCTTTATTATTTACTATGTTTTATATTTTAAAATTTTAAAATTTGTATGTAGCTCATACCACTTAGGTAAGTTTTATTTAATTAATTATAATTATTTACAATCCTTTCTCATCACAATTGATTAGAACACGAATCATTTCCGTTAAACTGCTCAAATTCCATTAAATACTATGTAGCGAAACAATTTATATTAGAATTTTCAAAACATTAAATAATAACATATTTTCAAATTAAATAAAATATTTTTAAATTGTTCATAAACAAATTAAACTGTAAAATTTCGATTTGAGTAATTGTTTTTTATAAATATGTATGTTAATTATCAATAAGAAATATTCTATAGTCAACAATTTTAAAATGTATAAAAGATCACTTTTAAATTGTTTCTATTTCTTATAAAAAACAAACATGAGCATAAATGTTGGATAATTTTTTATAATTGCTATAACCAATTGATTATTGCAGTTAATAACCTAATAGTTCTATTTAAATTAAATAATTTAATTTTTGATTACAATCTAACCTAACTTTGCTGAGAACTGATGTTGCCTAAATATTCCCTTTCCCAAATAATGTTTCGTTAATATTGAACAGAAATTATTTCAGCTAGCTTTTATGTTACACAAAAAATACATAACCATAGAATCTTATTTACTGTTACACAAAAAACAAAATGCATAAAGATACACGTTGTCAATATTCTATTCACCAGCTTTGGTTCAATGTAACGGAAGTCCAAGAAATCTAACTGATTTATACGGTGCCTTTCTTATTTAATTATCATTCGTTCGTTATATTTTAAAGACAAGTTATCTATTATTTTATGTACACTTTGTTATTTACTGAGTGAAGCTTATTTATCGTTCCGAAAAAAAAATTAAAAAACACATAATTCAAAATTTTCAATCATACATTTTAAATTAAAGCCATGGTTCATGTGAAATACAAAATAAAGAAATAATACGTACCTTCATACTCTGTTGATAATAATAATTTAATTAATTTTGTAAATATGTAAAAATTATATATTATAAATAGATTATAGTTATATACATATTTAAGCTGGGGAAAAAATCAAGAAATAATTGATAGCATTTATAGCTTGAGTAGAAATGATTTCCATATGTTTAAAAACTATTACTCAGAAAGTTTAAAAATAAATTTATCATGTTAATTATAAACTCTGGGCAATATGCATAAACACGTACAATTCGTACAACAATACTTCTTGAAAAAAAATTGAAAATATGGTAACTCTACTTTATACAAAATAAAGTGACAATATTGTTCTTAATTGTTTATTCAAACTTCTTAGTAGAATTTTTTTTCTAGAAAAACACTCATAAAAAATTTGAAGCTGTGAATATTGTACGCATAACTTTGTTTAATAATGCGACGACCAAATTGGTTCTAAATTTAATATATACAAACTGAATTTAAAAAAAAAAAAAAATAATTTTAAAAACTTTTGGGGTACAGCACATACATTATTTTGTTTAATATCAAATGTCATAAAAATAAAATTTAAATTTAAAATAATAATTATATCTACATACCAGTTATCACGCCTAAAAATGTTTTAATTATAACCGTTAATGATAAATTATTAATAATTACTACTAAAATGTGTATTATGATTTATGAATTGTCAAAATATCAAAATATTCAATAATTCCGTAGGATAGTTCCTTTAACTTTAAACTATAATATATTTTTATACAGTAAGATAAAGTATCCATTAGACATCAAATAGTTCAAGGGTAACACCATTTGGTAATTAAATTATTTTTTTCGTTTTGTTAGAACTTTTGTATTTTCGTGTTTCTAGGTAATATAATATAATTTTGCACTTTTAAATTAGTATTATATTATTTACTCAATAAATATATGATATAACTTTTTATTAACCTATAATTTATTTTTATACATATATATAGCCTAGTTTTTTAACATCAGTTTAAAACTATTCAGTTTTATTGATGTTAGATGATTTATCATGCTACAACTCGTCTGTGCAAAAAAAAAAACAAATTGTTTACGCACACAATTTTCTACTCACAATTACAGCTCTAGGACTATCTTCTTCAAACAGGCGATTAAAAATGTGTGTGATCACTTGACATCATCAAAATATCTAACAACAGGTGGTTTAACAGTTTCTTAGAAAGAAAAAAAAAATCGGTACTAAACCGTAAAAGAATCGGACATACGCGTCTCACACACAATCACCTAAAATAAATTGAGGAATCGCCCTGATATGAAGGACTGCAGTGTTAAACTCACCGTGAAACACATTAATACGAAATGACTCAAATAACAGCGAGACTGACAAGACACCGGAATTAAAACTCCAAGACGATTGGCATTCGAAAATCTTCAAAACAACTAAACTGTAACCAAAAGCTATAGTAGTCAAGTTTTATTTTCTAGATCAATAAAAAAAAATCTAACCGACATGTGTGTTTAAATTAACTATTATTATAGTATTGTTAAATACAAAAATACTACATGTTATATAAATTTATTCACTTAGAATCTATAAAATATGTAGGACAAGTCTCATATAAAATATATTAATTATATTCAAAATAAGCAAAAAATAAAATACGTACCTAAAACATCTGTGGACAATAATTTGTTAGTTAATTTTTAATGTGTAAATTGTACACATTTTATACATATTATAGATGTTAACGTGTATGACCATTGACTACAGTCTGCAAATGTTGACAGTCACCGGTGTATGTTGACATTTACCAAAAAATCGAATGTTAACAAAATGGTCTTACACCAGTGATTGTTGACGTTTGCAATTAGTTTTTAGTTAATGTTGACCATACTTAAAGCACGATATATAGTAAAAGGTATTTTTATATTATTTTGTAACATTAAGACTTTATTACATAAACACAATATGCATTTGAGACATTTTGGACGTTATTAATGTTATCGCATAGAATCAACTGAGTCAATAACTTCATCTTGTGTTGTCGTGGTGGATAGATGAGGCTAAATTCTAAAATATAGGGAGATCTAGACAGATTCTCACGAATTTCACATAAAATCTGTGAGTTTTAGCTGTAATAAGTTGTTGGCGCCGCGTCAATGATGCCAGGCGCGTATGCAAAAAACAATTTCGTAAGAGGTGGTGGTGGGTTTTCAAAAATTAGCAATATAAATTGTGCCACAACATAAAACAATTTTTTCGTCGTTACTCGAAATTATTTCATGGGGTGGGAGGAGGGGGGGTTGAACTCCCAAATCCCCCCCTTGTATACGTTCCTATACGATGCACTATCGCTGTCGTCTAATAGCTGCGTGATGGCACCTTTCCTAATCTCCTGTCCCGTCTCCACCGCACCCCACTCAGTCGGGATCACCCGAGTTGCGTCCGGTAAAAAAGGTTTACATGAATTGTGTCCCAAAAAATACAGGACGCAATTCGTGTATTTTAACCAGGGGTTCTTAAATAACTAACAAAAATAAATAATAACAATTATAAATATAATATAAATCAATCAAAACAGTGTTTATCAAATATAATAAAAAAGTAAATAAACGTTAAATTTCTTAAATCCAATCAAAATTAATGTAGTCCATAATATAATAAATAAGTTAATTAATAAATACAACATTGCGAAACTAAATGCTATATACACAAAGATATAATACAAATCTTTACCGATAATCGATATAGTATAGGTAGAATAGAAATCATGTTTTATTGTTCACAATGACGAATGACGATGAACGAACTTGCTTATTAGTTATAAATAACAACGTTTTGTTATAAATGTTTTAAGTTTACTATTATAAATTATAATCTCAAATTCTACCAAAAAAAGTATGTACCTATAGGTAGTTGTATATATACAACTATATTATACATCATATATTATATTAATATTCTACGTATACAGTCAAACAGTCACATTTCACGAATTATTTTGTATTGTATTGAATACCTACCGACTTGATATTATCTTTATTTCGATAAGATACCATTATTACTATATACTATACTAGTTATTGGATTTTATAGCTGGAGATATTATAGTAATAACTTATCTATACGACTGTCGAGTGTCGACTTTAGCTAAAATAGTTGTATAAATGAATAAATTCAACAAAATTGCAACAAAGTTAAAAAATTCCCAAAAATTGCACTTAAAACTTTTATATTTGAATTTATACTTACATAAAACGTATTGAAAACTTATTAATTATATAAATAACTATTAAAAATATACCTCGGAGAACCCCTGAAAACGAAATACAAATTCTACTACATAACCAATATAGTGGGACGCAATAATTCATGTATACCTTTTTAACGGGACGCAACTAAAGTGCCCCGACTCAGTCCTTTTTGTTTAATTGTTTAATTATTATTTATTATAATATAACTATGTATATTTATTCTTGTTGTTCTTATTCTTTATAATCAATTATTGGTCAGCCTTTTGCCTCATTTTTATATTATCGTTGTCTTTTTATTATCTTTGTTTTTTGTTGTTCTGCGGCCAACGCCCTATTTTATTATTATTATTGTCGTCTGTTTGAAAATCGTTGTTCCCGCTATTGCAGCGGTTTGTTTTTTATACTATTTATTGAAGTTACATTGAGCGCATATCTTTGTGAAATCATAATTATTAAAAATCATTGAGTCTTACCACTCACATACATATTATATTATACTTAGTACCTCTTCATTGTGAGAGGAACAATAAATACATATATACTCCATACCCGTCTCTCGTAAGTCATTGTTATTTTATATCGCCTCATTTCCTACGATCAACATATCCAGCATCTCCTACAGAGAGTGTGCCAACGCGTAAGTCTACCAACAACCAATCTGTTGTGTGAGAGGCCGCCCAGGTCGTCTAGTATATTCAGTAGTCCGTACACCTCTTCAGCAGACCATCACCCTAACCAGACCTCAATAGTTGCTAATAGTTAATTTAAGTATTGTTCCTATTTTGTGAGCTTTGTGGTCATTGCACCAGACCGGATCGACCACAGAGATCCTCTCCCCATAATTAACTTGTACCATCCTAATTCCCAAAATAACTCTTTCCGGTTCATTGGTGTCCTCGTGTACATCTAGTTGCCTATCCAACATATATAAGGGGTAAACATAATTAGTAGTCTACCTCTAAACAATCGGCGATAGTGTAGGCATTGGCCAAGTAAAAGTAATTTGTTGTTCGTGTATTACACATCAATACTCCGTGTAGTCCCCATTATTGGACACGTACAGTAAGTATAATTCATTAATTTATAGTTTTGAGTACTTATTAAATAAACAACTCCCTTATTAATTTGAAAAACTTTTTTGCGTATTACTTCTTATAAATACGATCTAACACCCCTCACTATCAAAACATCACTAGGGCATGCATTAGATGAAACAAAAAATAGAGATGTTCCGAGTACCCGGAAATTACTCGAAAACATATTTAAAACTCAGCACTTACCCGGTACCCATCATAATTCTAAATTTGTACCCGGCATTTACACTGTATCCGGCATAATACCTTCCTTTTTACCCGGTCCTTGCTCGGTAACGGTGTAATACCTATGCTTCGTTATGTAATTTATAAAATATATAATATACCTTTATTTATAATTATTAACTATTATTTTTAAAATACCAATAGTCAATACTATGTGTTTAAAGTTTAAAGACTTTATTATTAACTAATAATTTATATTTTACTCGGCCAGTACTCGGTACCCGGTTAGTATTAAAAATTGTACTCGGTACCCGGTTTATAATAAATTATCTACCCGGAATATTTCTACAAAAAATATAAAATCGGTAAATAAATAAACATCTAGTTACCTATCCAACATATATAAGGGTTAAATATAATTAGTAGTCTACCTCTAAACAATCGGCGAGTAAAAGTAATTTGTTGTTCGGGTATTAGTGGTTTTACACATCAAAAACTCCGTGTAATTCCTATTATTAGGCGCGTGTAGTAAGTATAATTCAGTAATTTATAGTTTTGAGTACCTATTAAATAAACAACTTCCTTATTACGTTGAAAAACTTTTCTGCGTATTAATTCTTATAAATAACTACTAACAGCTAACACCCCTAACTATCAAAACATCACAAGGGCATGCACTAGAAGAAACAAAATATATAAAATCAGTAAATAAATAAACATGGAAAATATTTACCCATTGCTTCTATAAATAATATGTGTATAATATCGTAGAATTAATAAAATTATAATATAATACATTATTATAAATATTAAATATACAATGGTAAACTAAATTCTGATATTTGCAAAATGATAATATCGTCTTTAATATTATTTGCATTTAAGAGTATTATAAAAATAATATTGTTTTTATTTCACGTATTTCATGTTTCACAAATGTAACTATGCATTTTTTCAATCCTTTTTTTCGTACTCCAATAAAAAAATTTAAATAACATTTATGGAGACATTTAAATAATACAAGAATATATACTTTTTGAGTAATATGTTATCTAAGTAATGAAATAATAAATGTTACTAAACAAACATTAAATCTTGAAGAAAAAAGAATAATACATTTTAATAAAGTAACACGAAACAAAAATGTACATACTTAGTGCCTCTGGAAAATAAAAACAGTTAACGGATATATAAAACTGATTTAATCAATTCTAAACAGTAGAATTTATATTTTATCCTTAAATAAAAATAAATATAAAATAATAATGACACAAGCACAGCATATTTGATTGTTTTTCTTTATAAATTAGTATTCTGTCTTTGTTAACTAATAAAGTAATGGTTATAAATATATAAAATTAAATTAAGTTGTAAGACATAAAATTACGTACCAACTATTTGAACTAAATAAAATAAAACATAATATAGGTGTAAGTAATTAATTTTAATAATTAATATGATTCATAATTAATAAAGATACACCTTAATTATAATAAACATTATTATTGAAATTTAACTTACTATATGCATCTATTAAAAATTAGTTAAAATATTATTTTGACAATAACAAAATTATAATATAGTTTATCATATTATATTTAACTATAAATTTAATATAAAATAAAATATTTTTTTTTTTTTAATGACAAAATGAAGACATATTTAAAAATATAATTATTTAATCCATCCTTGTTTTGTGAGCATAACACATTTTCTTAATTCAATTCAAGAAACTACCTATCGACATAATGCACTATCTTATCGTGCATGCATAGAACATCACCCAATGTACACTGTTGGAAATGGCGATTCATGACGCTGAGCTAAAGAAAGCTGCGCTTAGAAGATCTAATGATAGGTATCTGATGCATTCACCCACTGCCTGAAGGAAGGCTCTTTCCGAGTAGAGTGAAAGAGAGGCAAAGCTAGTTCAAATTAGGTAACAAAGCAAGTCACTGGATATACCATCATCACACAGATCATTGAGTACGAGTTATATAGTAGGTTAACTGCTTGAATGCATTTTGAGAATAAGGACGAAATCAGGTGGAACTTTCACTCCTCTGTTTGCGTAAAAAAATTAATAAAGTAAAAAAAAATTTTGATTTGTATTACAATCCTAATATCTTAATAAAAAAATATATAAAAACATACAAATAAAGTGGTCACTCAACTTCTTAAACGGTAAAAAAATGTAAATCATAAATATTTTATGTAAATTTACCTAACCGGTAAAATTGTACCTGGTAAATTTTCGAGACTTACATAGTCACATCACTAGTCTTTAACATGGTACTATGATATAAGATCGGTGCGGCACAACACGACTACATGAAAGACAACTTCCACGATACATAATCAAAATCGTCTAGAACTACATGATCACAAGCAGCTTTACATGAAGGGGACTGGTTGCGATATTTTCGGTATTCCCTATAATTTAACATCTAATATAGAACATATTCTATAATATCCTACTTTAGCACAAATCTACTGAAAGCAATGAAAGTTATCAAATTTACTGCAATTAAATTAAAATCGAATTCATCCCCAAATCTAAACATAATGTCACTTTAGCTATCAATTATCATAAACAATTATTGACAGATAATGCGGTTTAGATTCATGACCATAGCCTCAAAATTTCGTTATTTAACCCGTTTTTGATTATAATTATAAAAATGGCATACAAAAGAAAAAACTTTAAAACTTAACCAAATTTCTGAACGAAGTATTATCAATATGTTTTAGAATCGCGTATTGAAATCAAATGACTATAGTGTCATTTGTAATTTAAATTTAAATTCGTGTTACTAAGTAACAGTGTGACGTTACATCACAAGCACTCAATACCATTATAAATTTGTATCTTCTATAAATAAAAATATTATAAATGTCTTTATATTTACTTGCATTATTTTCTATAAAAACAAATATATTACAGTTTTTAATATTAATGGATCAATTCTAAGACTCCTGTAGTTTTTATAAGTCATTTTATTTTGTTTTTAAAACTAAGTCTATGATCCAATATTCCATCTTAAAAATTTAAAAATGTCAATAATTTAACTATTACTATCTCCTGCAGTTTTAATTGTTTTATAGGTACCTACTCAATTTTGGAAATCATTATTTACATCTACGTGGGATTACACTTTTCATTGAATATATATAAAACGTTGTTCACCAAAATCACAAACCGTGGCTTACAAATATAATAACTTTATAAAACTTTAGTATTGAGTGGGTTGAATGACAACTTAAAATTAATACTTACCAAAATATTCGCCTATAAAATAAAATATTTACATATTATTATATCTTTAAAATTTCTTAATAAAAGTAAAAATAAATTAACGGTTAAGTTTATAAAAGTATACAATTATTAAAGATGGGTCGAAATCAAAAATATGATCTCGAACCGAAACCAAACTAAACTTATTGATCATATTATGTCAAAACGAACACAAACCAACTATTTTAAACATTTATATACAGATTTAAGAACCACTTATATGGGATCTTGCTATATATTTTCAAAAACATTGGCTCATTGAATCATAGAAAATTGGAATTTAAACTCTTGAGGCTTAGATTAATATTCAAATTTTAAACTTTTCAATTCGATTTACATTAAACTAAGGACCACTTTTGCACTTAAACTGAACTGAACGCCTAAATTTCTAATCGATTTTTCGGACTTTGAAGAGTTAAACTTATTTTTTAAAAACAAAAAAAACAAAAACAGAAAATACATACGTATATTATCTAAAAAATACAGATGAATAATTATTTACAATTATAAACAGTAAGAAATATAAATAAATAAATATATATTATAAATTGTATAATCATAAATATATGTTAAAACAGATTATTTTGTGATAAATGTGATGTTTTTGATCGTAATATCCAACTTTGAAATATTATTTATATCCCGTCAACAGTTTTTTTGTTCGACTATTAATATTTATATATTTATTAAATTTAATACGCTTTGAAGAAAATTACAAATTTCAAATTGTAAGTTAATATGAATGATGTTAAGATTTAACTACAAGTGTAACCGTCTTATCGTCGCCAACCAATTTTGCAAACCGTCTGACATGTTCTTCGTGATGAACTCCCTTATGGACAATTGTAAATTACACCGATTTGTAAGTAGTCGACTTTTTGGTTGAATTTAAAACATTGATATTTTCGGAGTTGCCCGATTCCAGCCCGAATTCAGGTAGTCGTATATTATCCCAAATATAACTTATCCCGTTGCGTCCAAGCACACATTGGTTCACAAAATAGCCTCTGAGTAATAAAATAAAGTAAATATTTAAAATTTTCAAATACTATATTGGAGTCATTTGGGGTTACTTATTGTATTTGAAATTATATTAAATTGTATACCCAATACATTTTTTACGATAAAATACAATTAATATGTCGATAAATAATAAAATAATTATGGTGTTAGAGGTAGATTTTTAAAACTCAATATTTAAAAAAAAAATTAAATTCAGATATTTCCAAGTTGTTTAATTTTGTAATCTTGGTTTGTATAATTTGTTTTGATCAATTTCTTTAGTTGTTATAGAAGTCTAAACAATAGATAAAAATTTTATTTTGTATTAAAATTTCCAAAAATTGAAATATACTTTGATAGTGAATTTTATTTCGAATGGAAACTTTCTCACCCGTCGTTATCAATTACATATTGGAATTGTTTGAACTATTGGTCACTTTAAAAAATGAAATGAACAGACGTTTCAATGATATTAAAAACTTAAGAAATGCATTTCGATTTATTGAAAATCCGTGGGCAGTAACTACAAAAGAAATATTTGAAATTAATATGTATTATGAATCATAACATTGGTTTATTGAAAAACGAATTAATTGACTTACAGGAGGACATAACATTAAAAGATATTTTTAATGATAAAAATAATGCAATGGAATTTTGGAATACACTTGAGGAACATCAATATCCTTCCCTTTTATCAAATGTAAAAGCTATTCTAACATTTTTTGGGTCGACATATTTGTGTGAAGCTGCTTTTAGTAAGTTAACATTTATAAAAAACAAATACAGAAATCGTTTGAGTGATGTGCATTTGGACGATTTACTGCGGTTGTCAACATCAAATACACCCGTAGACATAAACAAGATCATAAAACAAACAGAGAGGTACCGTCCATCAACATCAAAACAATATTAAATCAAATAAATTAATCAAAAGCTAAATTAAAAATTATCAATCTAATAATTTAATAAATATATACTTTACTAATAATATAAATGAAAACATGTGTGACTTTTTCCTACAATACCCTTTCCTAACAAAATGTATAATATATATGTATATATAATTTTTATATTTTTAATTATTATCACTAAAAATGTATGTGGCCCGCAAGGAATTTTCAAAAATTACATTTGGCCCTTTCTAAAATCTTGGTGAGGACCGCTGGTCTACTATATAATCACAAAATGTTTGTATTTTATCCGTTGAAGTTTGTATAGAAGCGTCACTGAATTACCACGCCGAGTATTGGTGATCATGTGAATCGTGTATAATCGATAGTTATATTTATGTCAAAATACGTATCGGACGCAATCGGGATAAGATGATTCTAAACTCTCCCGATGGTAAACTCTCGCATTGGTAAAATCTCCCGGGATTACTCCAGTACTACCTGACGAAACATGTAAACTCTCCCGGGTCTTCAGTACTACTTATTTAAATTAAGTAATTAAAGTTTCATTTAAAAATAGTTAGATTATCATTTAATAATAATAATATAAATGAATGCCTTTAGCTGCTATGAGTTATAATATTATAGTCAAAAAACAATAAAAAATAAAAATGTATAAAATAAATCTAAGTTACAAAATAAATACAAAATATATAATAAAATAAAAATGTTTAAATTTAATTTTTTTTTATCATAGAAACACATAGATTTTAAAAATCTTATGGTATCTATTTTTAATTTAATATTTTTTGAGCTATAGTTTTTTCATTATTTTTTGTATTACAATTTTTACTTGTTTTGTTTAATTTATTGCAACATTGAATTTTAATGAGTACCTATTTCAGTTTGAAAATGTTGACTCGGAATATTATACATATTTTTAATATTAAACTGTTTTATTTTGATTGACTTCTGAATTTGAATTTACCCCACAGATATGTGAGGTTTTAGTTAAATAGTTCTATTAAAATATTACATATAGTGTAATATGGTTTACTACACTCTTCACATTGACCTTAAAATGTGTGTTTCTAATTGCCTAAATAATTGTGTCACCTTACCTTTCGTGGGTGAATGATATATATTTAATTTAATAACAATCTACTAGATACGCTACAGTCATATTAAAGTGTATAATGTTTAGACTAATTGAATTAATTTTAAAATAGTATTACATCTAAGAGCTTTCTGAAATGTATAGATATTCGTTGCTTTATTTTTAAAGAAGTTTAAAACCTTTTTGACCACTTATTTGGTGAAATACATTAACTAAAGACATATATATATCACATCATAAATAATATTAAAAATTGTATTTAGTTATTTTCAAATAATTACCCTTATAATTCACACTATTAATATCATTATTATTATCTGTAAATTTATTATATAAATATAAAACAAAGCATTAGTAATTTAACTAGTTTAATGTAACTGTACCCTAATATTATTTTAGACCATCGACCTAAAAATTTAGTAAATATAGATATAGGCACTATTGAAAGATGTACTTACTAAAAATTATTTACTGGTATTTTAACTAGTTACATTAGACACTAATGTGTCTAATCCCGCATTGGGTGTTTGAGACGTTTGGGTGCAAGGATTCATAAAATAATGTTTTATTATATATTTTTTTTTTTAAATAAACGTTTTTAAGATAACTACTCGATATAGAGATAGAATAACTTGTCACCATACAGACAATATAATTATTGTAGATTTTAGAAAATTAAAATTAAAAATTATTTAGATAACTTTATCTTGCTCTTGTAAAAAAAAACAAATGTACTTAATATAGGTAAGAGTATTTATATTTAATACAAAATTAGTGACTAAATATATATTACATAACATTATCCTAACCATTGAGTCAGAGACTCGAAGCTAGTTTCATAAGTTTCTAGGCAGAAACTAGACCCAAATTGATAGTGGATCAATAAATAAATGGACCACAGATTAGGAGAAGGGGATGGCACAAGACACACGGAAATATCCCCTTTTGAGTTGATCATAATTTAGAGGACAACCCTGTCAAGACTTGAATTCATTGCTTTCATATGCTTCAGACGCACACAGTGAAAGCAAGGGGATGATTCGAGTCGCCAACATCAAAAGCTTCATAAATAAGATATACCTCGTTGCGTAAAAACACACGTTAGCCACAGTTATTTTCAAAAGTATATTATTGTTATTATTATTATTCGCATATACTGATACCACTGTACTTTTATTATTATTATTATTATTATAGTATTTTAATATGCCTGTATGCAAAACGAAAGACAAAAACATAAATAGAAAAGCTTCATAACTCTTGAAAATTCTAAAACATATAATCCTTAGTAATCCATCGTTTTCGAGCTACATTTATAATCTCCGTTAATATTGAGCATTCTCTCTTACCATCCTTAAATAATGTAAACTTTTATTCAACTAGTACATCCTTAAAAATAACTCTAACCTAACCATCTCAATAATTTCCAGCTATTTTATTTCTACGAAGTCATTGCCTAATGACTACACCTGAACTAACCTGAATAAAATAGTTTTTATATCTAAGATCATAAAACGCAATGCTTATAACTCTGTCTAATATTCTTCAAGGAAGTATATAATAAGTACAATAAAATGATTATCCCTTAAATTATAATTGCTTACCCGTGAATCTACAAACATCTTTTATCAAATCTGTTAAATTTTAAAATTATTCAATAATTATAGAAAACCATACTTGTGTAGCATAAAAATTTGATTATTTTAACGGTTCAAACATATTAAATAAAATAATCTTGTATTAACGATTATTACGAAGTGCATAGATTACTATTGTTTAATTAAATGTTTAGAAATGCTTTTTACAATCAATTATTGGCCTAAAAAATTTTTACATCTATACAAAATAAGATTATTTACAACTATTATGTTTTAATGATTACTTTATTGATCACTTTAAATAAAATACAATAACAAATTCGTTATTTGTTTAATTATATATTAATCTAACTTTGTAAAAATATAATAAAATTATCAGACATTTACATGTAATTACAGCCTATTAGGAATCATATTACAAATTTTAATTTTTTTATCTCAGTGAATATTTTTTCTCAAAACGTATAAAACAAAAATAATATAATATAATAAAAGAATAAAAATGCAAAATATTCATAAATGGATTCAAAATTCTTTGAAAAATGTATAAAAAAAATATATTATAAACGTTTGTTAAATGTTCTAATTACCTATATGGTTAGGTTAGTTCAGCTATTCGTGATTATGTAGATTTAAGTAGGTACCATAATAATAGTTATCAAAAACAAGATTTATATTTTTCCCTATATTTTTTTTTGTTTTCACAATCAATTTAATAAATACTAGAACATTTATTAAATATTTATTTATTTATTTTACTTTCAATTTTTGGGCTAGTTGACAACTAGTTTACTAGTTGAGTCCCGGAGATATCAACGAAAAATGTCTAATCCGAATTGTGGCCTGAGTTTATTTTGGGTACAGACGAGTTTCAGTCCGGGTTTTTTTTTAAATTCTAGGTCATTCGAAGTTCAACGCTTTGTTCTATAGTGTTCATCCTAATATTTTTATATTCATCGATGTTTGAAAAATATACAAAAGCATTTTAATATATAAAATTAAGAAGCACTCACCTAACAAATATAATTGAAAAAGAAACATTTATTAGAAATGCTATGCAACGGTTAGAACTTTAGAAGAAAACTAAATTAACAAACTCGAATTAATAAAAAATACTATCATACAAGTTTTTACCAGTTCCATAATACCCACGAATGCTACGAATTTTACTAAATTATACTACATCATTTTTAACTTCAATAAATATCATATAGGTATATTTTTACCAGTGCCAACGTTTAAAAAAAAAACAATAAAACATCATTTTTAATTTACCTACAGTGTCTACTGATGCTACAGACAGTTCTTAGTCTGTATAAAAATGTGAAAGAAATTATGAAAATGAATCTTATTTAATTTTAATATAATTTTCATATTTCAATTAATTTAATTTTAAATTTCTGGTCGAAATTCGTATGTACCCCAAAATCACTCGGTCCGCAATTTGGATGCAACTAGTAGGTAGCCACCCAATTTTTGAAAGTATTAACTATAATATTCTATTTGTTATCAGAATTCACACTTAAGTTGAAGATCCAAGCATATTTTCTGCTATTAATTGAAACACGCACACATAAAACATATATAATTATAAAATTATAAAATGTATTCATCTCTCCGCTTAGAATCTATAATAGAATACATTATTAAAATTTCGTGCATTTATAAAGTACTTAGTTATAATAATTTTGTAAAAAATGTTATTTTTGTTTATAAGTTGTAAATTAAAAAAATATATAAAATATTATTAGTGTAGTGATATAAAACAAAACACACACACACACGTTTCAACATATTTTCCTAATACCTATAACAATTAATGAATACAACAAATTCACTTCAAAATATAAAACAACGTAAATCTACAAAATATCCAACATTAATGATTTTGTAAATTTATCATTTAGGATAATGTTCAGTTATCTCAACCAGTGTTGAAAAGAATATTTTTATTTTGTATTTGGAATACGTATTCGAATAAACGGTTAAAAAATTATTCAGAATACGTATTCGAATAATTTTCAAAAAATATATTTAGAATATACTCTGGAATATTAAAAAAACTATTCGAATACTTTGAAAATAGGTACTAATTATTAATACTTATTGTGCTCAAAATACGGATATTATCTACTATCAATAACCAATTACTATCACTATTAAGTATTAACTATTTATCGGGTTTTTTGTGCTAATACAGTAATATCATAGGGCATAGACCACACGTCCTCACATCAAGTCAACTAGCATAAGGTCTAATACTATACTTTATATTTTTAATGACCACTACCCAGAATTATAATATTTATAAACACAAATATTTTTTTTTTCAAATTATGTATTTAAATATTAAATAAAAATACTAAAATAAGATATTCAGAATTTCGAATATATATTTTCTAATGTATTTAGAATAGTATTCAAATACTTTTAATCGAATACTTTAATAGACTGATCACAACCATCATTTAAGAATAAGAAATATAATACCTATGTGTTTTCTTTAATACTTAATATTAACTCTATTCTTAATTCCTTATCTACTAATAATAAGTTGTAAATATTACATTTGCAATCGGCTGAAAAAAAATGAATAAGTAGTAATATAGTCAATGTAGTATTAACATAGTGATATAAGTATCTTACAAGACACCTTATAGACTAAAATTGTATTGATTAGATAAAATAAGATATAACTATTGAATTTATACTAATACGAAAAATATTTTTAATACTTAAATAAATAATATCATACCTGCTTTTAATTTAAGAGATTCGCTTGGAATGACTGAAATCACAAAATTGCAATAAATGGTATAAGTTAAATAATATGAATATCAATAAAATTAAAACTAGAAAAAATAATAATTAAAAACTATAAAATAGATCATACAGTTGAAGTCCTCGTGATATTTAGTGAATACCGCAGTTGCTGGAATAATAAAAATTGGAAAAACTGTGATTGTAATAAGTATAAAATATTTGTTAAAAATATTCATTTTAGTTATTTGATATGTGCGAAGAATAACGATTATGTGAACGTTAAATAATGAAATGATAATAATAAGAGATCTCGAGTTTTCGACTTCTTCTATAATCGACTCCTCCCTACTCAACCTAAAACAAAAAAGAATAAACAATTAACAAGTGACGTGTAACATCAAATATACTATGACAACAAAAAAATATTCATTATTTGTCTTCTTTCGCTTCATGCAATATGTTATACTATTCTTAACCTTTTAACACATGTGAAGAAACAATATTTATTTTGTAAAACATTATTCAAAACTAGGTTAAAAAACAGATAACAATTTATAAAAAGTCAAATAACTATCAAATAGTAATAATACATTTATGTACTATTTGTGCAGCATAGTATATTACTATTTTATTTTATATAAGACATTATCGAATTCGAAACCCAATGTTTAATCCCAGGGAAAACTTAATATATATATATTATTATATAGTATATATATATATATATATATATATACTTAATATATAATTATATACATAGTCAAAGCCCAAATCTGCCTCAAGTAAGCCACTTCTACGCTAAAAAATCACTGGTTGTAGTTCATATTGAAACCATGAAGTGTATAAAGACAATATTATTTGTTATACACATTCAAGTTCAAATTCGGTTGAAATCACATAATTAAACCAAGGTGAATAATGATTTTATTTTGTTATAATTAAAAAAATTTTCGCAGGTACATGAAAAATTTATGGTAAATTAATGCAAATAATAATTTTATACATATAATGGCATTTTCAAATGCATTTTTTTTTTTTTTTTTGGCAAAATCGAATTTAATCTACTGCTGTACTAATGCCACAGTAAAATTAAATACTTTATTCACAATAATGCCATCAAACCTACTTAGTAATAATATAGGCTGATATAACATCGTTGCTCAGAATTGTTTTTCGTATACAATGATTTTATTTCATTGAATTTAAATGTCACAACACCCATTAATTATAATGGTAAGGTCATTATAATGACCCACTATTAACCTACTGTACATCAAAGCAAAACCCACTTACACATTTTTTTATAGTTAGGATTGAAAATTGAAAAAAAAACAAAATATAAAAGTCATTGGTCATTTATTAATTTCTGCCGACGGATAAATAATGTATCTGGTTCTGAGGATCAGGGTGAAAAATTCATATATTCGAAAATCGTAGTGGAACTTTTTTATTACGGAAATAATTTAGAATGTCGAATGGATAGTATTAATTTGATTTTTGATTAGAGTTCGAACTCTTAATTTCGGTTTTCAGCTATAATTTCTTATCACGGGGTCCAACTGTATCAGTGTTTCCCAACCTTTTTACCACCACGGACCACTTCCACAATATTTTATAGGTCGCGGACCACCTCAATTTTACACAAACTAGGAAGACCTTTTTTTTTTTTTTTTGCTCATTAACAAGAATACACAAAATTTATTATTATTATTATTAGTATAATTTATTACTCTGATACCTACACACTTATAAAAGTGGAAAATACTTATCGGTCGTCGGCAGAAACAACGATAAGATAACCGTATATTACGGTAAAATAAAATATTTTTCGCTGTTCAAAAAAAAAAAAAATAATTTTTAATAGAAAACTAAGAAAGGTACCGCGGACCACCTATGACTGGCCCACGGACCACCGGTGGTCCGCGGACCACCGGTTGGGAAACACTGAACTGTATCCATCCCGTGTGCACCAAAATATTATATGAGATTTAAATCGGCATTCGTTTTAGTATATTATATAGATATTTTCAATCGACAGTGTTTTTGTTTTTGTTATATTTTTGCAAAGTGCGAATCACCATATTTCTATCTTTTTTTGTATTATACGTGCGCAAATCGCCGTTTTATTACATTTTATTTTATAGGCGTTAATCGCCTAACTTTTTGTAATATTTTTATTTTAGTGTTTTGTGTTGTGTACAATTTATTACCATTTATTTTATATAGGCATAGGTTGCAGCTGGCCAGCTGTGAACCAAAAAACTGTGAGTTTTATTTTATTATTTTTATTATTGATTGTACCGAAACGACAATTATAATTTTTATAGGTCGGTCGGTGTGTAGAGCGTGCGAAGTATTTTGGTTACCGGGGTGCGCATATTATATTATTATATACAATCATTATCATATTATCATATTATTAGTTCTATGCTCACGGCCCGTATAATTTGTTTTACAATTTTTTCCTAAGAATAGTGTTTAACATTGTTAACGATACAATGATTCCATGATGGTACTATTATTTTTATTGAATGAGAATTATAATGTGAATCAACAAAAGATAATATTAACAACAAAATTAGTTACAATAACAATAAGTAATATTTTACTATAACTAAGTATGAAAGGTAAATTATCTTCTAACAATGTCAGTGTACTATGCTTACGTGGTATATATGACGTACACATAGCCAATCCAATACTATAATGCAGTGAACACAGAGTGCATTTGGTAGAATTTCTATATACAAAAAAATGTTAAATGAAAAGGTAACATGAATTGCGGCGTCCGGGACGCAATTCGATCAAAAAGGTTCGTTTACCTGTTTTGGTACGCAATTTGTGTGCATTGAATATTAAAATTATTCGTGTAACCCGAAAAAAATGAAAGACACAATTCGTGTAACCTGTAAAAAACCTAGGGACACAATTCAGTATTTGGGACATCAGCATTATTACAATGGCGCATTATTTCCGCGGATATTTTTTATCGGGTATTATTTTCTTCCTTTGGTAATTTTTTCCTAGGTCTAGTGTTTCGTACCCAGCATAGCATATACACGTACATACTCGTATATGCACACTACAACACTCACAATCATTACATATACATCATCGATATTTACTCGGCGTCTCGACGGTCTCATCTACCACTGATTGAGCTGTAAATATATTACCTACTAAAACCGGCACATATTATTGTATATATTATTGTACCATATCTGTTGATTGTTGGTATGTCGTTGTGCGTATGAAAAATTTTGGTGGGAAACCGCCTATTATAGTCTGTATCTGCCACATATTTCCACAGTATTTATTTTTATTATTTAGTTATAAATTACAATCAAAAACCAAGCATTATCTTGTAAAATTGGTTTTGTGTAAAAAAAAATAGTTTCCCCCATTTCTTTTTTTTATTTTCTATTCCATTTAATTACAAAAGTATAAAATAAATTTAAATGCACATAAATATATTTTATTATCTATTCCATTTTGTTTTCAAAAATGTTCTTTTTATTTAGTTTTTTGGTATATTAAACATTTGACTGATTATAAATATATAATATTCATAGTTATTATACAGATTAATATTGATAAATATATAAAAAAAATAATAATTAATAACTGTAACCTTAATTGTTTAATGAAATAAAACATTTAATTTCTAAAACTAGGCTTAGACGATTGGAAAAGTTTGTGACAAAAAGATCCCTCTCCAGTGTTCTTAGTTGTTTGACGACAGTAATTGTTCATCGGTGGTGTTAAATTATAATATGAATATTCTGAAAAATGGATCGAAGTTAGTTAGTTTACCAATAGATTATCTTAAAACTCGTTAATTTACAAATATTATGAATACAAAGTTTTACCACAAATTCTGAGAACAAAACTGATCTAAATCATTTGTATATAGGGTGTTTCATAAAGAACGCAGTTTTTGTTTTATAAGAAATACTTTATAAATGATACTGTTTAACCATGAGTTGAGGTTTAAGTTTGAAACACGATAACAATCTCCATTCACTTTTTCTGCATTGCCTTCATCTTTTAAACATTTTGGCCCTATATTGAGATTTCTGCTTAAGTAATAAAATTATAATAATGATAATAATAATAATAAGTAATATTTTTTTCATATTGTCAGAACGTTACCCCGTTAAAATACAATTAATGAATGCTTTGGTTTTGTATGGTCCACCAGTTATGTTATAAAAAAAGCAATGCATTGACCAATATTATTACTATAGTCGGGGACACGAAAATAAAATATAATATAACAACTTAAATAAAAACAGAAAACAGAAATTATTAGAGCAGTATCGCCAACCTAACAACAAAAAATTACCAAAAAATTCAAAAACTGCGTTTTATATTAGACGCCCTATAATTAATTTTTACTTAGTTAATATAAACACAAGTAATATTATCACTCAGTTATTATTTTGAAACAAATAACATGATTATAATTTATATTACATATTATGTAATATTTTATTATTTATAGATAGATAATATAGGTACAAAATAATACATACTCCTATAAGTCTTCTTATAATCGTATGCCCAATCTGTAAAAATATACTACATTATACAATTTATCTAAAAATGTAATGTTATAATTATTGTATTTATGTAATTTGAATATATTACTAAAACATTATCAAGAAAATTAATAAATAGGATAATTTTAACAACATTGTATCTAGTTAAACTAATGAAATTCATCCAAATATAAATAAAACAATATTCATGTAGAAAAAAACATATAAATTACTATTTTTTTTATAGTTATTTCTAATTTCACTTTATAGGTTTATAACGGCATAGTAGTATTATAGTGTTGACACAGTGAAAGTAATTTCAATTAAAACTCGGACTTATTCCCTAAAAGTCCAAAGGCATAAAGTCAGAAGTTGTATTGGAAGTCAGAAAGATAATGTCGATACCCACTCACGTCTTTGAAACATTAGTTCTAAATTGTTAATGTATATCAAAAGGTATTATAAAATAAGAGTAAAAACGAAAAATTGTAACCGAGTGTACAGCTATCAATAATTACCAAAGTAAATCAATATCTGGCTGGTATGGCTGGGAAATCCAACTACGATGAATTATCTACTTTTTCCTGTCACTTACCTAGTGCTTTTCAGTATATCTGGTACTTATCGTAAAAGATTTAAGAAAATACTACACCCGCATGCGTTGCCTCTGCATCACAAATGTCAAACATATTAAAAGCTGTTTTCCGTGGGATATAACCAATTAGGCTGTAGTGATAGTTAAGACTCCAAATTGTTATACAATATAGTTGAGAACAGTATTTGTGAAGTATCTTTTTTATTTTTTGTTTTTTGTATATCATTTATATAATAAATTCTAACTGTTTTAAAATTAATTATTTTTGTACTTGAATAACTTTTTTTGTAGTTTCAATATTGAAAAATTAAAAACAATATTTCAGAGCAAATTGCTCTTTCTGAGAGCAAAATCTGTGTTTGAGTGTCTTGTAGTCAACTCTAGCTAGTAAACTAGGTTGGGTTAAGATCAACGTGCAATATTCAAGTAGGTGATCTATCTATCGCAGTTGAATTGCAAACCTAATGATATTTAAGCAGTATTTGAAATCAGAATATCACATTAAATCAAATTTTTATCAAAAAAATAAACTAAATCAAATTTTATACAATAAAACAACGTTAGAGTTAAAAATTATTCTGGAAAATAATCAGTATAATTACTGAGTATTTACTAAGTATTTGCCTATATTTTTTTAAATACTGAGTAGATCAAATATTGTATCGATTTTACAACGACGTTTGTTTTGGTAAAAAATAAGATCTAGGTAGTTTTTTAAGGAAACAATGTAAAAAATTACCAATAATTGTCAAAATAAACTATTATACGGAAAAACACGACAATTATTTAAGAAAAACAAACATTTTTACGCATTACCAGTATTTGAAAAAATCATTTTTGTTTTTTTGTGTAATTCAAAAATTAATAATCATCGATAATTTAATTTGCATTCAATAAAAATACGTTTTTTTTTTCATTTATTTCAATAAATGTCGATAAAAATGGTTCACTCGGTCATAGAGTTTGAAAATGTAATTCCATATCCCACAATAATTGTTAATAAAAAAATATACAACATTTTAGTAGAAAACGAACCTAAATAGTTATAAAAATATGTAACACTCAAGTAAATTAAAAACATACGTACTCTTCATAATATTAACTAAAACAATGAAATTGATAGTTTATTGTTATTATAATATGATATATTTTTATATAATCCAAGTAATCCAACCATATAATCAATTATATAATAAAAATAAAATATACAAAAATGCGTTTAAAAATGTTTGTTATAAACCAATTTTAAATTAAAAGAATTAATGTATGCTTGAAATATTAATAATACTCTTCAAATTGTGGTTTATTTTTATAAGAGTACATGATAACAATGGGGATATAATAAGTATAATATAGTCTATATATGTATTAAGTATATAAAAGGAAGTGTGAAGTAAAATATGAAGGTAAAATTAAAATTGGTTTTCAAAATTGCGTAGGCACCAAAAGTTCACGCTGTAATTTTGATTTTTTTATAGTTCTACATCGTACTCATTTGATGAATCAAGCATACAGGTTAATAATTTCACAGAAGAACCGTTAATATTTTTTTTTTTTTTTTGGGAATTTCGATAAACCCGGTCCATATCATGTTAAGTACCGTGTACAAATCTATCAATGATTGGTTTCAAGAAGCAAATATAAACTATGTTTTGCACTGAAAATATATACTAGTAAATAAACCATATATGATTCTAAATTGCTACTTTTGCAGAGTCAAGTTGTTTGTTAATGTGAATATATTTACTGGGTTAATAATAATAATAGTCATACTAAATGTCTTATTGAGCGGTTTTATACGTATGGTTCTCAGTAAGTCAAGATTAAAAATATATATTTAATGCACTTACGGAAATAGGCTAGAAATAAAATAATTAACATATAAATTAATAAATAATATTAAACTTTATGATGCTATCTCATAATAAAATAATAATATTGATGACCTAATATTGCCTTAATAGGAATATATCAATATATTATACATGATACATTGTAGAATAACCTAATTTCATCTATCTGTAGTACCGAGTTTTTGTTTTATTACAGTTATTTAATGTCCTAAACAGTGAATAATTCCTTAGATTATAAGTTGTCATGACCTTTTTGACGAAAATTATGTCTCCTAATATTACAAGAAGTCACAATATCGAACAAAATAATAATAATGTTAAAAAGGAATTTACAAAGATTAACAGTTGGGAATTAACCATTTGTGAGACGTTTTAATTAATAATTTATTTTTGTATTTGAACGAAGTAATGAAAGTATTTATTTATTGAATTACAGGAATGTAGCCAAATTGTTGAATTAAATTAATTATATAATTTACTTTTATACAATTTAAAAAACTTTAAAATACTTAGTTGTATAAATTTTAAGATTTACTCGAATGAATTCAGACCAAAAAATAAATAAAATAAAAAAAACTGTTCCACACAATACATTTATAAAATTATAACATATTTTTCTACACATCAAGTTGTTATTATAACATAATTGTAGTTATAAAAATGTTCAAACGCCAATTATAGCTAATTGTTTAACAAAAACATAAACAAAATTTGTCAAAACAATGTTTTTGGTTTTCACCACTCAATATTTATAATTATTATGTTATTAGAAATCATGCCCATTTATTAAAAACTAACTGAGAACTGCTTGTAGCCATAAGTTTAAAATTAAAGCTGCAAACTTAATTTTAATTGTTTATTAGTAAATAAAAGTCATTACGTACTACTGTATTCTGTAATAATATAAAAAAATAAATAAATAATAATAATTATATAATATTCATAATTGCCATATTATAAGATAAATTATGTAATGAGACACGTTCCGTTACGGTAGACAGTTTCGCCCTCTAGTATCAATTACATTAGCAATATTTACGAGAAATACAGTACTGCCCGCGCCGTATTTCTCTATAGATGGCGCGGTGCAGTCGTGGCTTTTGGTAAGGGTTAAGTTCGAAATAAATATAGTACGCACATAATAAATGACATTCACAATAAACCAGCGTTAGCAAACATACTAAAATTTAATTCCATAAGATATCCGGCAATCATACATACATTATTATAAAAAATACTCTTAATAAAACTCCGAAACCGACTATTGCAATTACAAACGGCTAACACCGTCCGTACCTACGAGCACGCTTCAAATATAGGCCAGAATTGCAATATTCGGTACCATAACCTGCCTAGACAGAGAGCTAGCGATACGGTGAGGTCACTTGTATTTCAACTACCGGCAACGACCGAAAAGGCGTTGCAATACAGTAATCATATTTATCACCTCAACGTATCCCCAGCTATTCCGAACCGTGCCCTTTACCTTATCAATTTATTAATTTCCCGTTTTATTTTGATATTCCGGCAACGAGTACCAGCGTTGCAAGACGGGACTATAGGACAAAACCTATAATATTCCGGACACACTTCACCTTCGATCACAACATATTCTTTATCGGCAACGACTACGAGTGCGTTACAAGACGATATAATATTTATTTGTTTGTGGTCGACGGTGACCCGAGTCGTGCTAAATATCTATTTATTATTATTTTCTGTATGGCACTGCGGCTATCTTATTATCTATAGTGGCAAAGAGTATTAGTCGTTGCAAGACGGTATAGAAATATCGGTGTGCCCGCGTGTGTGACTACAGACGTTAGCGTTCAGTCCGTATTACAAACCCACGTGTTATATACGATATATCCCCTTAATATTCAGGTAAGCTTAGTAATTTACTGAAACTATTATTTCTATATGTATATAATATTATATATATTATTCCTTGCCTAATATCACCCCAT
This sequence comes from Rhopalosiphum padi, assembly GCF_020882245.1. Lineage (NCBI taxonomy): Eukaryota > Metazoa > Arthropoda > Insecta > Hemiptera > Aphididae > Rhopalosiphum > Rhopalosiphum padi. The sequence continues at coordinate 33,415,581 of NC_083597.1, forward strand.
CCGCTTAGGTATAATCATGGGTATAATATTGTTAATATTATTATTCATATAAATATTATGTTATAAAAATTCCATTGTATTATTTTATTGTGATTGTATCCATTATTTAAAACAATTGTAAATAATATTGGTATTTTGTACGACTGAAATAATTTTTGTTTTGAATAAAAAAAGTTAATACTTAAATACAGAAAACAACCACGTATTCAATTTTGTTACAATTATGTGTTTAATATAAATATAAAAAAATAAAGAACTATCAATATTAATATAATTTATTAATTATTAGAATTTCAAAATGTTCAGTTAACCTATGGGAAAACTAATTAAACTTCAAAATATAATTTATACCTTTTTTAGAGTTAATAAAAAAATGTCATGAAATAAACCATTTGAGTTTTAAATTTTTATCTATTAATATCTAATTTTTATTTATTTTATCAATTAGCTAGAAATGTTTTGGTTAATAATAAGCGTATGTATCCAGAGACTCATGAAAATTTGGTAAGTATTACAACAATTATATTATCGTAGCATAACATTAATATTAAATTGTTCATAATGAATGCAATATGAAATTTATTTTTTGTAATTTCTAATTTATATTACCATGTAGATACACTCTATTGGTTCTAACAAAATATTATAGAACGAAAAAGTTTTATTTAGATCACAAAAAATAATAGCAATTTTTATTAAGTATTCTTTGGTTAACTGATTGATTTTAATTTGAAAAATAATATATAATGCCGAAAATCTCTTGATGACACGAAAATAGTTATTATAATTGTTAGTGCTAATGTATTATAAAAATAAAAATATAAATTAAGGTGTTTATTAATAATTATGGTAATTTCAAAAATAGTCAATAGAAGTTAATTTTAAAAATGTTAAGACTTTTTGACTTTCATTCAACTGTAAGTTTAAATTTCTAAATATTAGATGCAATTTTAAAATAGACTGGGAACAACCAGTTGTTTTTTTTTTTTAAATATTTACACGAATAAATACAGCTACTTTGATTGGTTGTCGATAATAAATATATAAATAATAAAAATTAATGAATCGGTCTGTTGTATTATAGATTTGAGAATGTTGAGATTGAAGTATTTTTATTATTTCAAAAAATGAAAAAAAAAAACGTTCTTTAAAATTCTCATCTCAAAATCAAAAAAATTCAGTCCATATTATTTCTAACAGAATTCTACTATAATATAATATAAAATAAAACAATATAATATACATACCAGCAGAAACTTAGGACAAAAATGTTTTAATTAATTTTTAAATATATATACAGATATTATAAACTTTATATTGAGTGATTCTTTTATCGAACAATAACACTCGTTATTTCAAAATATATTAACGTTTTTGAAAATATTTTTTCCACACAATTTCCAGTTGAATTTAAACAAAATCTCTGACAATTAATTTTTTTATGTTTTTACTTTTCTAATGATGACATGCATTTTTAATTTTATATTTTGAATCAAAATATTTTTTGGAATATTTTGATACATTAAAATCGAAATACGGACGAGTATTCTTTGAGCAATTTGGATTTTTATGTGTATTGCTGCAAAATATTGGTTTACTACTTCGCAAACTTTAACTTAAAATAATATAATTAATCAGGACTTTGAATTTTATGAATTTGCATATTTATGTGGGAAATCGATAGAAGAAATCAGATGTGATCCATATTTATTTTTTAATATAAGGATTTTAAATATTAAATTGTTATTGCATATTTTTGTATATTTTAGGTTTTTTTATACACTTGCATATTGTAAAAATTTGTTTGTTTTTATTGTATTTTTATTTTAATTTATAGAAAAACGAAAATATATTATATACTAGCCCTATTCACGAGTTTTATGTGTCGAATTAGTGCAAAAATGATTTGTTTCCTAATGTAAATTAAAAAGTGTATGTTTAAAGTAAAAAATCATGAAATAAATAATTTAATGATAAAAAATAATATATTATTTTCTTGCACTTAAATTAATATAAAAATTACATAAAAAATATTTTCAAAAACGAAATTTTATACGAATAAAATTAAAATATAGTTATAATATTTACGTACATAATATCGATCCTAAAAAAAGGAATTATAATTGTTACAAATGAGTTGTTAATAGTAATTGAAGTTTATGACGATTTAGGAATTATATGTATTTCAAAATATTCAATAATTCCATGGGATCTACTTTTACCACAAACTGATAGAAGCTAATATAATATTTTTATGTTTTGATTCTTATCGGATTGATGAATGAATTGATATTTTAACAGTGTGTGCTTTTAGATTCTGAACAGAGTGAGGAAGGTATTCTATTTTACAATGATGTATGTTTTTTTTATGTGTCTGTCGTCACTAAGGATGAAAAGTTATAGGAGGAAACATTGGCAAAATATGCAAGAAAATATGCCAATAAAATCGAATATATACATACAATTTTTAAGTATAAATACAAATGAAAAAAAAAAAAAAAAAAAATAATATAATATAATACAATTTATAAATGACATAATAACGTCATCATTTCAGAATATAGTCGACGACTTCTTGGTCCCAACGTATGTATATTTAAAAAAATTATAAATTATATAAATTTTGTGACACATTTTATTTTATTTTAATTTTCATACCTGTAAATTTGTTGCATTGGACCACTAAAGCTTTTTAAGATTGTCAACGTGTGATGACAATTGTCCGAGAGGATATTTTAATTTTTTTATTTAAATATAATATTTGATTAAAATATAACTATGAACTCGCTAGGTTATAAAACAGATTTATAGTTCATCTAGCTATAAATAGAAGTCATAGACAAAATATGCAAGTCCTATAACTTCTCATCCCAAGTCATCACATTTTGGAGAATATATAATGCTTTAATTTTTTTACTTCAGTCCTTCTTTGAAAAGGAAAATTCAACTAGTTGGTAATTTGGGGAGTTAAAAGCTTAAATGTAAAAAATTTCCAGTAGTTTTAAAAAGAGTCAGGAAAAATCCTAAAAAAATAACGGATATAACGGGAATTTTTACGCATAACTACTTATCGATAAAATCGATTTTTTTATTTTACTGTAATTCAATAACGAATCATTGTAAATACTTGAAAGTTTCACCAAATGTTTATATTAGCGTTATATTTTTACGATTACATTTTTAAAATATTTTGACTTTTTATAGACAATTGAAATTTTTAATTTTTCTTTTTTTTTTTTGAAATGCCTATAAAACAATTTGATCAATCCAAAAAATCTTTAAAATTTAATACAAGATTTTTTATAAGTTTTTCTTATCGTAGTGAAATTGTTAGTCACAATTTTTATTTATAAGCTTTTAAAGTTCAAATGTTTGATCAAAATCGCGATTTTCACATAACCGAATTTTGAAGTTGAAAATTCGTAAAATTTTTGTGATTTATACATAATGTTAAAAATCCAATACAAGATAACCTATAAGTTTTCCTTCAAGTAACTGTAAAAAAAACGCTGGCATCAATATAGAACAAATTTATGAGCAAATGAAATTTAATTTTTTAAAAAACCGCGTAAAATAACGTTATATTACAATTTAAATATAGGTAATAATATAATATATCCTACTAATTAGATATTTTGGACTGACAAATCATCTGCGTTTAGATTCGTTTTTCGTATACAATGATACCTCTCATTGCATTTAAATTTAACACATCCATTATAGTGACCTAATCTTCATCTCTACAATACAGCAGAGCAATACCCAATTGTCCACTCTTTTTTGTTGTTTTTATTTACATTATTTTGTGTGTAATCAATTTTTATAAAGTTGCTTCAGTCTACAAATTTGTGATTTGTTTCTAATGGAAAATCGAATCAAGTTACATTAATCAGTACATTATTAGCCATCAAGGGTAATTATCAATTTTTAATAGTTCTCTGAGGAAATGGAAAAAAAAAACTATGAAAAGATAAAGATTTTTATGCTAATCCAGTTTTTGACAGTTTTATACTTACTTCTATTAAAAAACAAACTTGAGCATAAATCTTAAATATTTTTTTAGGATTGTAATAAACTTTTGATTTTAATATTGTAGTTTATAAACTAATAGTCCTATTTAGATCAAATAATTTCATGTTTGATTAAAACCTAACCTAACTTTGTGGATAATTGCAGGTGTTGCGTAAATATTCCCATTGTCTGATAATGTTTTGTTAAATTTGACAAGAAGTTTGACCAGCTAGATTTTATACTTTACCGAAAAATGAATAACCATAGAAGTTAATTGTTCCGAAAAAAAAATAAAAAACACACATAACTCAAAATTTCCAATCTTAAATCTAAAATTAAAGCCATAATTTATGTGAAATACATTAATTATATATAAAATAGAGAAATAATACGTACTTATATAGTCTGCGAACAGTAATTATTTAATTAAATTTGAAATATGTAAAAATTATATATGTTTTAAATAGATTATAGTTATACGAGTAGACATATTTAAACCAAGAAAAAAATTATGAACACGTACAATTCGTACAATAACCTAACCTAACTGAACTTCTGACTGCATAAGAATAAAGTAGGACAAATAATTCCAAGGTGAACAATTTTATTGGTCGTGAATCCATATCAGTATAGTAAAACCCATTCCAACCTAGCTGAATTTAAAAAAACTTATCATTCAACAACTGACCAGTAAGATTGATTTTTGGTCTAACCCGATAGAAAAACAGCCAGCAAAAGACGTGGATTTCGAGATACAGACAGAATTAGTAAAAATAACGGAGATATCCACAAGAAATCTGGCTGTGACCTCACCAGTTGTAGATTTGGCGGGGGAAAATAAGTTTAATAAAAGGACTACTGCATCATGAAAGATACATAACTAGAAGACTTATCCACATTAGCTAAAAGTTAAGTTACTCAGTTAACCAGCAGGTGATTTAAAATCACATAGTTGGCATTCGGCAGGCAAGAAATGGTGGCATTCTAATAGTGATTCAAGGTGTCAGCCAGAGGTCAAAATAGTTAGGATGGAAATTAAAAAGGCCACGGTAGAAGGGGTCAAATTCAGGACAATGACAAAAAATAGGCTACAGGAGATCGGTGATATAACGTGGCGAACAGAGAAGGACGATGTTTTATGGCACTCTCCAGAGCAACAAATCTGAGGCCAGAGGACCTAATAAAAGGGTATGGGGAAAAATTTATGGCGATTGTAACAATTCAATCCCGGAACTCTCCTGGATCGTCATATGGTCGCCTTTGTATTTATAAGGTTACCAACTACTAGCCGAGACCCAATAAGGCCGGAGCGTTGTGGATTTCTTAGAATATATAAATAAAAATTCCCCAAGTTCGGGCAGAATGTAATAATAATAGTAATAATAAATCACAACACCAAAATTAAAGGGAAAAAGTTTTATATTGAATGTAGTGCCGAGAAAGCCGATAGGCGTAAAACTCGGGAAAGAAATAAGTAATAAAGAAGAAGAAGAAAATTATAGGCACACAAAATACATACATACTCGTATATATGACAAAACTTAGTATACATCCTACCGGCTCCTCTGGGCGGTTACTGGGAGTATACAAGAATAAATAAAATAATAATAATCATCGTCGTAAAATAATGACAACAATTAAGATATTACAAATATGGTATTCTTCATAAGACCTATAATAATAATATATAATAAAAAAACCTAACCGAATACCTACCACAATGATTGGAAAATAGATATAATTATTGAGGTACATTACCAACTTTGTATATTACCTATATCGCCCGCAGGCGTAATAACAAATTCGCTTACTCCTCCATGCTGCTGTATGTAGCTGGATGGGGAGAAAAGTTAAAGAAGAAAAGAAATGTATTGTAATAAATCGGCCGATATTCTGTATTCAGGAAAAGTCGGGTGTGGCCATATCTTATAGTTATCAGAGGAGGGCGTGTATACTTCATCGGTCGGACCGGCAAATGCTGTCGTAGATCGGCAGACTTGAACCCACCAGACAAAAGTTGATATGGCACGCACACGGGATCATGTGTGCTTGTATTTAATTGAACAAATATCTATCTATCTATATATATATATCAGGTCACTCATCTTGTGTCGTCACAAGATCTCCCTAGTCCTCAAGCACATTGTAAACAAGATTGCAGAATGCGGCTGGATTTAAGTTGACTTGGCGAATTGTATAGCTTGAGTGTGAGTCAAGCAAATTAAACGCGATAGGTGTCTAGTCGTGGGAAACGAATCTAGGAAAAGCTCAGGCCCTAACAGACAGAAGTGATGTAGGAAATGTGATCAGGAAGGGCATATTCAAGTCAAGGCGACCCCAATAGACTGATGGAGGACAGCTGCTGTAGAAGAATCCTGGCTACAGCTCCTTTGTGAGCCACACCATATCAATAATGCGATTTCTCCAAATTAGCATTGAAGAATGCATAGCAACCTATCACTTGATGATAAAAACCACAGCAAAACGAAAGGGAGTTATCGTCTTTGTCTCAGAACCAAATCGGTGAGAAGTTAGATGACCTAGTCACTAATGCAGAGGGTAGAGCAGCCATAATTTTTATGGAAAATATAACTCCAGTCGAAGACATAGGCACACCACATTTGGGCTTTCCCTAGATTATGGAAATCTTCTTCGTCTAATCCGGATGCATGGAAGGTATTATTTCCACTTTGCTAGAAATAATAACGCAAAACGGAAAAAAAAACTATATCGCAATCACAATGATGATAATTTTAAGGCTAGAGACCAAATAATTAAATTTAAAAATTAATAAACTAGTTCTGCGTTTAACATATGTGAAAACTGAAATTTTAAAAAAATCGTTTAATCAGTTTTTGGTTTATAGGCTATAGCATTTACATTTTTGTGTGAAAATTTTAAATTTCATACGAATATAATTTAAATTTAAGAAAATAATAATATATACGTACAAGATATGATATCTAAAAAAAATATATTATGGTTGTTACTGATTAGTTATCATTAATATTAATAATAACTGAAATGTATTAAGAAAAAAAAAAAAAATATTAAAATTTCAAAACATTCAGTAGGTAATTCTGTAGGAGAGTTACATGAAATTGAAACTATAATATCTTCTTATACAGTAAAACAAATGTCAGTTAGAAATCAAATAGATCTACAGTAAAACTTGAGTAAAAACTTGAGAAGGTATCAGTGAAATAGTTTTTTTGTTTATTTAGAATTTTTTTATTTGTGTGTTTCTTGGGAAGTAAAATTTGGTTGTACAATAATTACTAATTTTGTATTATAAAATTAGTATTAAATTATTTACACAACGAAAATAAGATATTGCTTTTTGGTAGTCTTTAATTTATTTTACTATGTAGATAAAAAAAAAACCTATAGAATCTTATACAGTAATTAAAAATTAAATCGTTTTATTAATATTAAAATTAAATAAATTTGTATTAAATATCAATTTAATAAATATAATGATTACATACATATATGATCTACAAAAAAAAAATGAAAAAAAGTAATTATAATTATTAGATTATTGTGTAATATATGTTGTTTATAAGTAATATAATAAATTAACAGTGATTAAAATTGTTTATTAATTATCATGATTTTAACCTAACCTAAAATAGCCAGTTGCAGATGATTCTATGTATTGCCTTATTGGATTTTATTGATCAGTAAATTTTAATTTCTAAATAATGGATACTTTTATAATATACTGGAATCAATCGGTTGTTTTTACAAATATATTACCATGATTTAAAATAGGCATAATTAAAAATGTGTGTGCTAACTTTTAACATCATAAAAAGATCTACTAATAGGTGGATTAACAGTTTCTTAAAAAGAAAAGAAGAATCGGTACTAAACCGTTAGAAAATCAGACATACACGTCTCACACACGATCACGTGTCAATGGAGAAAGTACCCACATATTATTATGAGGCCTTTGGTATTAACTTGTCATGTAACACATCATAACGAAATGCCTCAAATATGAGCGAGACCTACAAAACAACTAATTCTATTCGATCCTCGACATCACACTGGAACCAAGGTCGTAGACCGTTTGGGCGAATCGACCCAAAATATAGTCCGTTTGGGCGAGAATAATTCAATTAAAAATACCGTTTGAGCGGTATTAAAATGCTTATAATATACACTCAACAATCAATTAAAAAAAATCATATAAAATATGAATAATTAATAATAATAAATCAAAAATCATATAAAATATAAGTAATTTACAGTCAAAAATCATATAACACATAAATAATTAATAATAAGTCAACAATTACAAATAAAATTACATAAATTAATATAATTATAGTACAGTTTAAAGTAATTTATTAGCCTGATATTTTAAACCTAAACATTTTATGTATTCTAATTGGCTAATGTTCCCTCTTTCATATTTATTCCATGTTTCTTGCACAAACTCTTTTTTTTTTATAGTTTTTTTCGTTGAGCGTTAGGGATATATTTTGAAATGGAATTGATTTTAATCATATTTTCAGTCTGGATTTCTAATAATACTGAAATGACTTGATGTACATGAGGGTGTGGTGTGTAAAATTGTTTGTTAAAGTGAAAATGAAATGATTCTGGTCATTTGTGGTTCTAGGATGGTCAAATATTGGCGATGACGCCCACAAATAAAGGGGGAACTCTGAGTTTTCTTCTATGTAGGTGTCCAAAAAATAATCGGCAAATTGTACACATTCATTGTCAGCTGGCATAATTGATAACAACTCAGTAAATGCATCTCCTACTTCGGCTGGTGGCAAAAATGATACACCTCGCACGCAGGAAAAATAATTTCACTCGCCCAAACGGTACAAATGATAGTCGCCCAAACAGACTACTATTTTTTTGGTCAAAATTATTACCTTCGCCCAAACGACCACCGCCCGGAACCAATGACCGAAATCAACCGCAAGATATTTAACTATTTCGTTGTAACAGCGAATTTATTGTTTGATTATATCAATAATCAACATTGTCGAGAATTGGTGTAGGGTAAGTAATTCCAATAAATCGCTTTGTATTGTTAATTTTCATCTCAAATTATACCATCTAAATTCAATTTTATACAAAATACAATCTCACAATGATGCAGGCAGATGCATTTTTATGTTTCCAAAAATAAAAATAATTCTTCAAAATTTTAAACTCAGAATCTTAAATTTTAGGATATGTTTCACAGAAAATACCTTAATTACATACAAAATAAATAAACAAATAATACGTACTTTGCTGATCTGTGAACAATGATTTATTAGTTAATTTTTAATATGTAAAGTGTACAGTGTGTACACATTATATATTATATATACATAAAATAACCATGTTTAGGTTGGAATCAACTGGGTAAATGATTTCCTATTTTATTGTAACGGTGGACAATTTAGTCAAGATACTAGAATATAGAGATATCAGGATAGATTCTCATTTATCTCGCATAAAATCTATGAATGTTTTTAGCTGTAATAAGTATAATTCATTAATGTATGGTTTTGCATATTGAATTAACAACTATTTTATTAATATGAAACGATTTTCTGCGTACTGCTTCTTATAAATATGTGATAACAATCCAAACAACACTACGGAATAACCCCGGAGAAACAAAAAATAGTAAATTAATAAACATGTAAAATATTTACCAATTCTTTCTACAAAACATAATATGTGTATAATAGCGTAATATTAATAAAATTACAATATTATAAATATTAAATTTACAATGGTGACCAACATGGAGACATAAATTCTGTTATTTACATATTGATAAAAATGTCTTTATTATTATGTTTATTTAAGAGTAATATTAAAATATCGTCGTTTTTATTTCACGTATTTCAAGTTTCACGAGTAAACCAATACATTTTTTTGAATTTTTTTTTTGTATTCCAATAAAAAAAAAATTAAGAAAAATTTATGGGGACTTTTTAAATAATACAAGAATTTATACTTTTTAAGTAATATGTTCTCTATTATTTCTGAACCCCGAGGTATATTTATATAAAATTAACACTGTAGCTAAATATTTAAAGGTTACAATACAAATTAAAAATCTTGAACAAAATAGAATAATACATTTTAATAACATAAATCAAAACAAAAATGTACATACTTATTGCCGCTGGAAAATTAAACAGTTAATGAATTTAAAAAACTGATTTAAAAAATTTTAAATAATGGGATTAATATATTAATATTAAAAAAATAAAAATAAAATAATAACGACACAATCGCAGCATATTTTATTTATTTCAATTTATTATATTGGTATACTGTCTTGTTTAATTAATGATATAATGATTATAAAAAAAATTGATAAAATATACTATGAGCAACGTATCTTATAAAAACATAAAATACAATTGTATAACATGCAACACAATGAACATAATAATAGCACAGCATATTTGATTGTTTTCCTTTATTATATTAGTATTCTGTCTTTGTTATCTATAATGACGCAATGATTATAATAAAAATTGATAAAATATATTATGAGAAACGTTTCACATAAAAATATTAAATTAAATTAAAAACCAACAAATTACGTACCAACAACGTGATCTAAATAAAATAAAACATAATATAGGTGTAAGTAATTAATTTTAATATTTAATATAATTCATTAATATAAACCTTATCAAATATTATTATTGAAATTTAACTTACTAAATAAGGCTATTAAAAATTAGTTAAAATATTATTTTATTAGTTACATAATTATAATATAATTTATCATATTATATTTTACTATAAATTTAAAGTAAAATATAGGAATTGAGATAGAAAAAAAAACCATTTTTTTTAAAAAATAACTAATAAAAATACATATAAAAAAATATAGTTATTTAGAATGTATTTGAATTGTGAAGATAACGAAGTTTCTTGTTATAATTCAAGAAACTACATATCGAAATAAAGTAATATTATCGGGCAAGCATAGGACCTGTACACTTTTGGAAAGACGAAATTGCTACCACACAGAAACAGTCATTATTTTCCATGAGATTTTCCCAACACACAAAGGAAATAAGGCTACCCAAATCTAGCAGGGAACAATAAATTTCAGTAAAAAAAGCGTAGAAAACCCGTAACGAAATTAAAACATGATAGGAGAGAAATTAAAAAAATAATATCATATTGTTTAGTATGATCAATATAGGCTACATATCCATTGAGAGCATGGCTTTATCGAACCAATACACGTTAAATCAGTTACTAGAGTAGAGTTATCTAACATTGCAAATCTGCATATTTTTCTAACACGAACAGGGTTCAGGACGATGTGCTAAAGTAAGTCACGAGAAAAAGGCCAATGAAAGTAGCTGATGTATTCACTCGTTGCCTCGCCTCTTTCTCAGTTGAGTGATAATAAACAAAACTGGTTATAAGTAAAAAACAAACCTAACCTAACCGAGTTCCAGTGTGATGTCACATCAGCAGCACTCAATACCCTTAATTTATTTTTATCCTTAATAAATAAAAATATAAATGTCTTAAATATTTACCGGGATTATTAACTAAAAAAACAAATATATAGTTTTTAATTAATGGAACAATTCTAATACACCTGTAATTTGTATAAGTGATTTTATATTGTTTTTAAAACTAAGTTAGTATGCGTCGGGACACCGTAGAGACCACACATATTTACGCAAACCGTCTTTAATAGTTTTCGATAGGAGTATCAAAACTGCGCTGGATACGGCAAACCGGTATGTATAAACATTACACTAAATACAAAACCCAATAACACACAACTGCATAGCATAAACCAACGCACACTAGCGATAGCCCGTTATTATTATAAATTCGTAGATACAACAACTAATACAAATAAAATGAGTTTAAATTCAAATACCTCCGATAATCCAAATAATCATAATCAAAAGAAAGTCCCACCTCTCGTCATTAACAAATCCAAATTTCTCTCAAACAATGAAGACTCGAACTCTTCGTCCCCAAATTCTGACAATGAGTTTAGATCAGTAATCAAAACAACCAAAGCACAAAATTGTTCCATTACCAAAACAAATTTTTTTTTCATACCAAATCGATATTTTGAATTAGACTCTATGGAAACAAGCTAAACAGATACACCTTCAAATATACAAGACACAATTGCCACATCAGCTTATGATCAAAATATAAACAAAAAGAACAGTGACATACAAATACAATCAACTGATAACCTCCCGAAAATACCACCACTATTCGTAATTAACATATCTGAATTTACGCAATTTTGTCAACTGATATCTACTGTCATACATAATGACTTGTCCATCGCAGCTAAAATAAATAACATACAAATTAATTTACAAACAATTGAAGACTTCAGATCGCTCACCAAATTCCTAGACGAAAAAAATATGAATATTACACATACAGACTAAAAGAAGAAAAAGGCATATCAGATATAATAAAAACGTACCTATGCCTATTATGGAATCGGAGGTCATAGAAGATCTAAACAACCTAAATTTCCCTGTTCATACTGTTATAAGAATAACTAATAAAGATAAAGCACCCACCCCTTTATTGGCTCTACAACTATTAAATAATCCTTAAGCTAAGAAATCTTTAAACTTAATAAACTGCTAAACTGTATAATAAGCATAGAGCCCCGGCGAAAATAAAACAACCCTACCCAATGGACCAACTGCCAAAAATATGGACACATTTACAAATCCTGTAAACTACAATCTCGAAGTGTCAAATGTAATGGTACACACCACTACAAGAAATGCGATAAAAACTCGGAAACCCTACCAAATTGCGTTAACTACAACGGCTCACATCCAACTAATTACAAAGGATGCACGTACTTTAAAAATATCAAACAAAAAAAACCAGTAAAAATTCAAAGCAAGCTTCAAACCAAAAACATACGGTTAATAAATGAAACTACTAACAAAATTAGTAATAATAATAACAAACCCAAAAAAATATCTCGAACCGGGCCTCATACGCAGATATAATTAGAGGCAAAACTAACTACACTCATCCAACCCAAAACAACGCAGAAAACACATCAACTGAATACCTAAATGAAAATCTACAAAAAACAATAACAAAATTTATCCAAAATATTCTTCAAAATAAACAGACCATAAGCTCAATTTTCTACACAATAAAAAACAACCTTTCTATACCTCTCAATAATGAACACAATTAAACTGAAAGATATCAAACTCGTTTACTGAAATGCCAATGGCATTAAAAACAAAAAATCAACAATTATTCTTATCTCGACATAAAATTGATATTGCATGCATAACGGAAACGCATCTTATAAATAACGAGCCTTTCAAGATCACCGAGTATAATACCTATAGAAAAGACAGAAATACGACTCACTCATCCGGATGAGTAGCCATTCTAATAAGAAAATCTATCAAGCATCACCAATCATGCACACATGACATGATTAATATTGAAGCCACTATCAGTTCCAAAAGACAAAGATGATATAAAAATAATTTCAGCCTACAATCCACCAAATAAACAAATTCGTAAAGACGACATATCCGACTCTTCAATAAAAACCCAACAATACTATTAGGAGACCTAAACTCCAAAAACGAAAACTAGGGTTGTTTAAAAACAAACCCAAATGGTAACAAATTACTAAAATTCACCTCTGAGCTAGGAATCCTAATTTGACCGCCAGAGGAACCAACCTTCCAACGCGCTGATAGACAACCGGATATACTTGACATCGCTCTAATTTCAAATATCTCAGCTGACATACATCATCAAGCCATTAACGAACTAGACTCAGATAATTTACCAGTTATCACCACACTATATGAACAAGCCAAAATAAATATGTCAAATCCAAATTTAATAAATCGACCAATAAATTGGGACACAAATAGGAGCCACTGATACTTCTAAAATACACCCAGTAAAAACTGGAATCCTACAAGGATCAGTCCTAGGACCCATACTGTTCAACATTTTCTGTCATGATATTCCAAAGCCACAAGAATGTGAATTTGCTATATACGCAGATGATACTGCTATCATAACGCAGAATAAGAATCTTGAAACCTCTATCATAGACCTACAAAACTCACTATACCAAGTATCAACCTGGTTTGCAAAATGGAAACTAAAATTAAATCCCGTTAAAAGCGAAATAAAGATCTTCACTTTAAAAAGATATACAAACCCAACTGAGATAAAAATAAATAACCAAACCATAATATGGAACAACAAGGATCAGGCAATCAAATACCTTGGGGTTTTTCTTGATGAAAAATTAACCTGGAAAATACACATAAACAATAAACTAAACCAATCCTGCACTAGGATAAGACTACTATACCCCATAATTAATTAAAGCTCTAAACTACAGATCAAATGCACACTTTTAATATATACGTCAATCATAAGACCGTTAATAACATACGCATGCCCTGTATGGGCTGCTGTCTCCCAAACAAAAACGAAGAAACTTCAGACAATACAGAACAAATTCCTCAGGATAGCCGTTAAATCACCATAGTTCATGCGCAACAAACAGCTCCATAATGACACTGGAATTCTCTACCTGGATAAATGGATCCAAGACCAATTCAAAAAATTCCACCAACAACTAAAATCAGTCGAAGGAGCCGCTCACCATGAAATCGGAAGACAAACAAAAAACCCCAGATTGAAACCTCGTCTTCTACACGATATCTTCCTATCACAAGAACCACTATCAAAATCATCTAAATCTGAATCCGAACAAACGTAAACACACACTCATTACTACAACAACAAAAAATGACAGCTTATATATTTTCATAACATATACATAGAATATGATACATAAGGAATTTTCAATTATATACTATCTTTTACTATCTCTATATTCAAAAACAACATTTAATGTAAACCACAACTTTAAACTTTAACTTTATTTGTTAAAAATACCTTGTAAAAACAAAAAATTTTTTGAATTAAAAAAATTAATAAAAATAAAAAAACTAAGTTGATGTTTTATCATTCCAGATTGTAATTTTAAAATTGTTGTCAATTATTTAACTGTCACTATCTCCTGAAGTTTTAAATTTGTTATACCTAATCAATTATTAGAGAAATAATTATTTATACGGAATTACAGTTTTCATTGAATATGTATAATATGTTCACCAAAATCACAAATCATGGCTTACAAACATAGTAATTCTATACAACTTTATTAATATTAAGTGAGTTGAATTAAAACTTAAAATTAAATAAATATAAACTAATTAGACATGCCAATTATACTCGTAAAATATATTTGAGAAAACAAATACTTACTAAAATATGTATCTATAAAATAAAATAGCTACGTATTATTATACTTTTAATAATTCTTGACAACAGTAAAAATAAATTAACGTTAAAGGTTCTAAAAGTATAAAATCGTTAAAGTCTGGTTGAAACAAAAATAGAGTCTCGAACCAAAATCAAACGGAACTTATATAGTATCATATTACACCAAACTAAACACAAACCAACTATATTATATTATACAGATATGAGAAACACTTATATGGTATCTTAAAATATATTTTTTTAAATATTGAATCATTGAATATTTATCCTACAGAATGTATCAAGTCTTTGTCAAATTACAAATGTATACAACTCGGCAATCGTTAGCTGCAGGTAAACGACCCATATTATACTGATGGAAATGTAGGATAACTTTGCGTCGCTCGACTGCGGCCCAAAGTAACCACTTTACCTTTCACCTATCCCGATAGGATATTCTATTCGATTGCGAACCGTACATAATAGGTAGGAAATACTATTTAAGTGATTATCAAAACTAAATAAATATGTGCATTGCGTCCGATACATATTTTGAAATAAATATAAATATCGATTATACATGATTCACACGATCACCAATACTCTGCGTGGTAATTTAGTGACGCCATAAATTTAGCTCATATACAAGCTTCAAAGGCTAAAATACAAATATTTAGTGATTATTTAGTAGACACTTAGGTATATTGATGATGATTCTGATTTTCTTCTTGAAATATGGGCTACTTCAGCTACTTGTAGTTCCGCTATGTATTTGACAACGATTCGTGTGAAAGTTTCCATTCTAAATTAAATTCACTTTCCAAGTAGAATTCAATTTTTGGAAATTTTGAAATAATGCGAAACAGATGTTAAAATAAAATTTTGTTCAAACCCAGATTACAAAATTAAACAACTTGGAAATATTTAATTTTTTTTTAATAATGAGTTTTAAAACTCTACCTCTAACACAATAAAATTATTTTACTATTTATTGAAATATTGGTTGTATTTTATCTTTTTTTTATTGTAAACAATTTATTATTTTAATATGCGACTATTTATTTATTGAGGCATTAATTATACTTAATTTATAATTTAAAATACAAATACCTCCAAATGGCTCCAATACAGTATTTAAAATTTTTAAATATTTTATTTATTTTATTAATTTTTTTTTTTTTTTTTTTTTATATTATTGTTTAAGCATCAACTACAATGTTATTAGCTTTACTGGTATTACATTTTTACATTTTAGGTATTATAAGTTATTGGACAATTCGATTATATACAATTAAAAACAAGTATTACAAATAAACAAACTTATTATATGCTGTTATACAATTCAATTTCTTTAAGGTATAAAATTATGTTTCGCCAGTTAGAAAAAGGACCAATAGCATCATACAGGTTATCAGGGATGTTGAAGTCTCTTCTGCCTGCATTAAAGTTTGGGCAGTGGACAATGATGTGTTTGATAGAGTAGTTTATGTTGCATGTTGGGCATAGGGGTGGATCTGTTTTAGCCATGAGATGTCCGTGTGTGAATTTGGTATGGCCGATTCTTAAGCGATTAAGAATTACCTCATTTTTCCTATTTAGGTCGGTGTATTTTGGCCAGAGTTCGACAGAGTGTTTAATTTTTCTAAGTTTGTTTTCCGTGGTGTTGTGCCATTTTGTGTTCCACCATTCAACGCAGTATTTATTTATATTCCTCTTTATGTCAACAAGTGAGGAAAAAGGGATTAATTCACTGTTTGGACTCATAATTGCATTTCTAGCTGCTTCATCTGCCTTTTCATTTCCCTTTATGTTGCAATGACCAGGGATCCATACGAATTGAATATCTTTGCTTGATTTTGAAAGAAGGTTGCTAATTAGTATAGCCAATGGCTCTGAAAGTATTATTGATTGCAAATTAGCTAAGGCACTGAGTGAGTCAGAACATATATCTATTTTAGTATCTTGAATCTGTAGAGCTAATTGGACTCCTTTATATAAAGCAAGATATTCAGCTGTATAAATGCTGTTGTAAATGTTAAGTTTGAACTGCTTAGTTTCGTTGAGGTGGACTATTGCAAGTCCTATTCCCATTTCAGTTTTAGAAGCATCGGTGTAGATCTGAGTACTGGTACTGGAACTATGTCTAAGTTCGTTGAATAAATTATGGTAGATAATATTTGAAGTTTCTTTTTTCGAGTGAACTGTTAGGCTTGTATCAACTCAGTAATTTGGTTGTTTCCAAGTAGGTATCTGGCAGTTTTCACGTTGGCATATTTCATTGGCTACGATATTAATTTCCATCATCTCTTGCTGTAGTCTTAGTCCTAATGGTTTTCTTAATTTAGGATTATGTTCGTATATATTGGAAAAACGATTTTTATTTAAAAAATGAATGGTTGAATTATTTGGTGTAGATAAGATACGAGCTATATAATTGAGAGATAATTTAAGTCTACGGAAATGAAGTGGAGGTTCTCCAGTCAGGGAAAGCAAACTTATTATCGGGCTGCTTTTAAAAGCTCCAATTGACAATCTCAGTCCTGCGTTGTGGATTGTGTCGACTATTTTTAAGATTTTTGAGTCTGAGTTGCCATAACAAATTGAACCATATATTTTATTAATTATAAGCTGTTTTGTGAACCAATGTGTACTTGGACGCAATCGGGCAACTCCGGGATAACCAAACTATGTAAATTTATAACCAGATGAAGACTTTTGATACACACTCTATACAATTAGAAAAAAAAATTACCAACACTTTCAGAAAATTTTAAACATCGACAATTGTTCGTTTTTAATATACATAAAAAACAAAATCTTTGGAAAATAATATTTATTATACGAGTGAATATCCAATAATGTATTGGACATTTTACGATTAATTTCTTATTTATGTTATAAATATCGAAAAACATATAAAAACCTTAAATTTAATTTTAAAATCTAGGTTTCCTATACATAACAGAAAATTGTTTTGTTTTTTTTAATACAAAATAACTTGTATTTTTCTAGTTTATAACAAATTTTGTAAAAATTCTAAATTTAAATGCTTATAAAAAATGTACGTAACTGAAAATTATTAAATTTTTTGAATTGAACAATTAATTACTTATTATGAGTTTTATAGGTATTAAATGTTCACACATTTTTAGATATTCTTAAATCTCTAAGTTAGTAAAAATAAGAATTCCCGCTTTTCACTATAGTAAAATAAAAATATTAAGAATTTCGACCTCTTTAAAGTATACAACCTAAATCAAATTTTCTATCAAACCTTTTTATCAACTACTTATCGTACATATATACAAAAAGTATTTGTTATTGTAAAATAACAATAATGCTACTACGCATTTAAAAATAATAAATAAGTATAAAATATCGATGTGTTTTTTGTCAATAAATATATAGTAATATAAATAAAAGCTTAAAACATGTTTTGTTCACGACGTTAGATGCGATAAAATTTTTCTTGAAATTCATACTATTCTGGGCTTAAATTAATTGTAAAAAATAAACACAATATATTAAAATTTAATTTAATTGGCATAATATGCCTAAAATGGCATAACAATTACTATCTTACTATCTAAGGTTCATTATTTAACACAGTTAATGAATTTATATGCAGTTAGTTGTTTCGATAGTGAAGTTGATATTAACAGCAGTAAACTCTAAATTTTTACAATATAATTTTTTTAGTCTATTTTTATAACCTAAAAATTGGTTAATAGATTGATGAAACTTATTTATAAATAAAATTACGGAAAATACGTACCTATATTTTCTAAAAAATATAGATAAATAATAATTTACAATAATTATTAACAGGTAGAAACATTTTGTTTTAATATTTAAGAATATATAAATATATGAAAACATAAATAAATAAATATTATTATTATTATTATATATCGTAATATCAAGCTTTTGAAATATGTATTTCCAGTCAACAATTTTTATTTTTTGACTATTAATATTTATTTATTTATTTAATTTAATACGATTTAAAAAAAATTACAAATTACGAATTGCAAGTCAATATGAATGATGGGTAATGGTAAGACCTAACTCTAATTGTAAGTCTTGTTGTCACCAAATGATTTTGCAAACATGCTCCTCATGACAGACTCTTAATTATGACTCTAACTACTTATGGACAATTTTAAATTTCATCGATTTGTATGTTGTTGATTTTTGTGTTGAATTTAAACATTAAAATTCTACCGATACTTTTCCCCCCCTGAAAAATAATTTAAATTCCACGGGTACGTATTTTTTTCTTGGAAAACATATTAACTCCACCTATAGTAATATTCCACAGAATGAAACTATTTTTAGTATAGCTATACATCAACTATCGACTGTTTTAACTAAACGACATATCAACGACTGCAAGTAAATTAACTAACCTTTCGAAAACACATTTATTTTCAGTTCGTCCGTTAATTTCAAGGTGAATACAATAATCAAAATAATTAGCGAACTTGGCAATGTTTCGATTAATTTAAAATATTTTAAGTCTTACAGACAAATAATTTTAAAGTCTGGTTAAGAAAAGTGGTGGTGTGAAAAAAAGTGTTACGACGTTTTAAAATCCATTAATTTTAGATAAAAGGTCTCAATCGGTATAATATACCCTTTTATGGTATTATTTCAGTAAGAGCAGAACTCGGAACTATGCGGTGACTATGCGTGATCTTAGTGATCGCATCATAACATTTGGTATTCTGATTAAACTGTTTCCTTTTTAGCTTTTAAGCTACATACGAATTGATTCCCGGGTCCTTAAAAGGTACGTAGGAGTTGATTCCCAAATCATTATATATTTTTTTCAATATTTAGTCAAATTTTCAGACTATTAGTGCAATCCAAGAGATACCACGAGGAGGATAGCTGACAAGTTTGTCAAAAATGTTATTCTTTTTAGTTTTTTAATATTTTTAAAAACATTCAATTTTTATTTATCAGTTATTTATTGTATTATATTATAATTTATAATTTATTAAGAAAATTATTAGTAAAAAAAAATATTAGTAAGCTAAAAACTATTATATCTGGTAATGAGTTAACCAGTATACCGTGACATCACTTCCCTCAAAAAACTTTGTTTTTCTTGGTTACGGTTTTTCATGGATTTTCTAGTCTCATTACTAATGCATTTAATATATGTTTTCACTTTTAAAGGGTAAATTTATTAAAATACAACAATGGGAATCAACTCACTTACTGCGCCATTTTATGGACTTCTGAGTTTGAATTTTTCTCACAGAAATGTATAATTTCAGTTGTATATTTTTATTAAAATAGTACATACAATGAGCACTATGCTCTTCACATTGGCTTTAACATGTGTGTGTTTCTAATTTCCCAAATAATTATGTCACAATAGTTCGTAAGTGAATTTTATATATTTAATTTAATAAATTGTAAAACATTTAAATGATTTAATTTTAAATCAATAGTTAAAAAATGTATAACTATAGTTGCTTTATTTTTAAAGAAGTTTAAAATTTAAATAATATGACAACTGATTTAGTGTTATACATTAGCTAAAGAAATATATACATCCAGCATTAAATATTTATAAAATTATATTAAGTTATATTCAAATGATTACTCTTATACTTCACTCCACTTTCCTCATCAAGATCATCTGTAAATATAATATATGAGTATAATACTATAATATAAAGTATGTCAATTTAACTTGTTTAATGTAATTGTTCCTTAATATTATACCTAAATATTTAATAAATGTAAAAAGGCACAGTTGAGAGAGGTAATTAAATTTTATATTAACAATTTTTAATAATAGTAAGCTACTGTACGGAACATAATTTGTACTTATATCTAGTGTCTATGGATACAATACTGTAATTGTTTGAAAAATTGATGTTTTATCTTGTTACATTATTGTGTCGAATTTTGTATGGGTTGTTTGGGTGTGAGGATATATAAAATAATGTTTTATTTTTTTTTCTTTGTAAATAAAAGTTCTCAAGATAACTACTAGATATAGAGATAGAATAACTTGTCACCATACAAATCATTTAATTATTGCAAGTTTTAAAAATAAAAATTAAAAATTATTTAGATAGCTTGATAATGCATTTTTAACAAAAAACAAATATATTTTATACAGATAAAAAATTTTATATTTCATACAAAATTAGCGACCAAATATATACTACATAACAAGATAACCACACTTTAGGAGAAGGGACAGCACGAGATACACGGAAATGCCCCAATTTGTGTTGATCGTAATTAAGCGGACTGTCCGGTCAGGATGAATCTCATTGATACGTTTCATTCACCACTTTTAGGAGGAGTGGGATTGATTCGAGTCCTTAAAAAGCTTCATACTTCGTTGCGTAATATCATTAGCCATGGACATTGTCAAAAGTGTATTATTATTATTATTAATATTCGCATACATGGATACCACTCTACGTTGATTATTATTATTATATTATTTTTATATAGCTGTATGATAAACGAAGGACAAAGACATAAATAGAAAACTACATAACTCATAAAGATCCTAAAAAATAATCCCTAATACTTTATATTTAACAAACTTAGGGTGGTGTTCCTTTCTATGGTGGTTGGTCGTTAGACATCAAACCAGATTTTAAGAGGACGCCATACCCGCGTGCGTTGTCTCTGTCTTACTAACGTTCATTACGGAATCTAGATTTACTTCACAAAATCAACTATACACTCTATAAGAATATGAAATTATTAGAGCAAACCACCTTGACTAAACAGCGCACGATGGAGCTACATATATACTCTCTGTCAAAATTGGCGATTCTCTTTTACCACGCATCAATAATGTAAACATTCATTCAGTTATTACATTTTTAAAAATAATTCTAACTTATCCTAACCTACCCTACCTATCTTAATAACTTCATGGTATTTTCCTTCTAAGAGGTAATTTCTTACACCCAAACTAACTAAAAACTTAAAACTAAAATAGATTTTACATTCAAGATCGTATATGTCAATACTTATAATTATGTCTAATATTCTTCAAATAAGGATATAATAAATACAATAAAATTACTACTCCGTGAATTATAATTACTTACTCGTAAATCCACAAACTTCTTTTAGAAAATCTGTTAAATTTAAATATAATTCAATAATTATAGAAAATTATGCTTGCAGTGTAGCATAAAAAATCGATTATTTTAACGGTTCAAACATATTAAATAAAATAATCTCGTATTAATGATTATTACGGAGTGCCTGGCTTACTATTAATTAATTAAATTTTTAGAAATGCTTTTCAAAATCAATTATTGACCTATCAAACTATTACATTTATACCAAATTTAAATTATAAAATAAAAATATTATATTACATCTAGTTTATTATTTTAATAAATACTTTAATAACTTTAAATAAAGTAAAATAAAAAGTTCGTTATATATTTAAATATATACTAACATCTAACCTTATAAAAATTATAATATAATTATCAGATATTTACATCTAATCACAACTTATTAGGAATCATATTAAAAATTTTAATATTTTTGTCTAAGTGAATATTTTTTATGAAAACGTATAGAAAAAAAATAAAAGAATCAACAGTTTAAAGTATCTATAAATGGCTTCAAAATAATTTGTAAAATGTATAAAAAAAACTATAATAATAATTTTTTGAATATTTTAAGTACCTAAATGGTTATTCAGTAAGTAATTTATAGTTATTTAGATATTAGATGTACCATAATAGATTTTGTCAAAAACAATATTTCTGTTTTTTCTTAATTTATTTTTTTTTGTTTTCTCGATTAATTTAATAATTACTGGGAATTTTCAATTTTTGAAAATATTAATTATATTCAATTTTTTATCAGAAACCACACTAAGATATCCAAGCATATTTTCTATTATTTATTGTTTAACAAGAAACACGAACATATCGTAAAATCAATATATTCATCTCTCATGAGTTGTAAGCAATTAAAATGTATATATAAAGTAATATTAGAGTTGTGATCTAAAATTGCACATACACACACACACACACACATTTCAACATATTTTCCTATTAACTATAACAAATTATGAATGTAACAAATGTACATCAAAATAAAAAACAGAAATTACTACGTAAATCAAAAAAAAAAATATTCAAGATTAATGATTTTGTAAATTAGTAAATTTATCATTTAAAATAATGTTCAGTAATTTAAATTATTAAGAATACACAATATAATATATATACTCAATAATAAAACTATTCTAAAGTCCTTTATCTACTAATAATAAGTTAAAAATATTACATTTGCAATCGGCTGAAAAAATATATACGAGTAGTTATATAGCCAATATTATATTAATAGTGATATACTTATTTTACACAAGATCTACCTTATAGACTAAAATTTTATTGATCAGATAAAATAAACTAATACCATACGATTCAACCATCTCTCCGATTCTTTTGTATATATTATTTTAATTTTACCAATTTAATTAACTTTATATACTAACCTGATGTGGAAAAATATATTAAAATTGTAGTTTATTGGTAAAATTAATAGAATTGTATGTTACTTCACTGAAGCCAAGTAAAATTTCAATGTGTCAAAAAAATGTTGTATGATATACAGAGTGATTTTTTTATTATGAACCACTCATTATTTCAAAAAGTATTCATGTTTTTAAATATACATGTAAATAAATGTAAATGTAAACATAAATGTATTTTTTACATGGTTTCAAGTTGTTAAAAAAATCAACGTTTTTATTAAAAAAATATTTTTTTAAATATTTTTTATCCTTATATTTTTTTACTTTTTTACTTTTTTAAATGACAACATAGAGTTTTAAATTTATATTCCAAAGCAGAATAATTTGTTGAGTATTTTGATACATAAAAATCGAATTTTGGGCGAGTAGTTTATGAGTTACGATTTTCGTATACGTATTTAAAGTTTTGTCAAGCGGTGTAGTGCACACTGCACAAACATTATGCGGGGTAACCCCGTACCACTCCACTCCGCGCATAAAACTTTAAAAACTTATAACTCATAAGCTACTCGTCCTAAATTCAATTTTTATGTATCAAAATACTCAAAAAAATATTCTGCTTTAAAATATAAAATTAAAACTTATGTTTTCATAAAAAAAGTAAAAATCTAAAATAAAATTATGGATAAAAAATATTTAAAAATATAATTTAAAAAAAAAAAACATAAATAACAACTTGAAACAATGTAAAAAATATTTACAAAAACATGAATACTTTTTGAAATAATGAGTGATTCATGATAAAATAATCACTCTGTATACGATTAGTCATAACTTATTAATATGTACTACAGCTTTAGTAATTCAATAAATATATACGAATACAAATGTTATGTATACTAGATTTAGTTTTTCTTCTATCATATAAAAATCAGTTTTTTAAAATATCTCCAAGCATAGGTAATATTTTTGATACATATAAGATATTAATATTGTGTTAAAATTAAAACTAAGAAATAGTTTAAGTTATGTTTATTTCTAGCCATTAGTAAAATATAAATAACTGATTTTAGTTTTAGATAATTTATAACAAAATAAACAATCCATTACATATATTGAATATCAATGCAAAAAAAAATACTTTTAATTCTTAAATAAATTAGATAATACCTGCACTTTGTTGCCAAACTTCTCCTAAATCAACTACTGTAATAACCACAATTTCAAGAAATGGTATAAGTTATGTATGAATATCAATACAATACAAATTAAAGTTAAACAAAATAATAATTAAAAACAATAAATATGACCATACTGTTAAAGTCTGCAAGATACATATTGAATGCAGTAGCTGGAGTAATCAAAATTGAAAGAACTGTGATTGAAATAATTATAAAATACGAGTTAAAAATATTCATTTTAGTTATTTGTCAAGTGCGAAGAACAACAATTATGTGAACGTTAAAAAATGAAATGATAATAATTCTACTTCTCATATTCTTTCATAATCGATTCCTCCCTAACCCAACCTACAATCAAAAAGAATAAACAATTAAAAAATGACATTATCTACCAAAAATAGACTATGACAACAACAATTATTCATTATGTCGCAGTGCCGTGTTAAGGTGTAATGCCGCCGGGGCACACATATTTTGCCCCTCCCTCATCACCTCATCGTCTCATATTACATTCATTATACATTGCCCCCCCTCTAGATTTTTTCCCAGTTACGCCACTGGAACTATGTATAGCCGTACAGGTATAAGTAAATAAGATTTATTATAATTAAAAATTTTTCATATAATACTTAAATCATTTAACATTATATTGTATAATATATTTAATAACTGATGGAAAAATTGATTTATTACAAAAAACCAAAAAAATGTTTGAAAAATTAGTATACGAATGCCGCCTATGAAATATTTTAAAATTTTGCCGCCGGGGGCAAATGCCCCTTTTGCCCCTCGTTAAACACGCCTCTGATTATGTGTCTGCTTCTGCTATAGGTAATATATTATAATATACTTAGCCATATTTATTTAGAAAAACAATATTCAAAACTAGGTTTAGAAAACAAATAAAAAATAATAATAAAATGTGTATTAATACAATTATGCTAATATTCTATGTTTTAGAGTTATTTTGTTTCACTTTGAACTATATAATATTTTTAGCAAATTTTAACTTATAATTCATCATACTTAAAAATAGGCTGGTGAAATAATTTATTTGAACGGCTATAAACATGTTTTACGAGTTGGACTAAATAAAGGTTACAGTTTTAAATTTTTTAGAATTTTTTTCCGTCCTATACTTATAGCATCAAACCATGCAAAGATTTTTCTAATCCAAGGTATACAGGATGATTCGTTTATCATTGAACACTCATAATATCAAAAAGTTATTTATGCTTTTCTAAAACTATATAACATTTATATTTTTTTCACTCTTATATTAAATAGTGAAACCACTATCAACTTTTGATTTATACATGGCAACCTATATTTTTTAATAAAAACATAAAGTAATATATTATTATGTTATGACAAAATATATTACAAAAGTAATACATATATTATTATGTTATGACAAAATATTTTAGTATTTAAAAACTAGGTTAAGAAAACAATTGTGAACGATGCATAATTTTTTACCATATTGTAACTAGAGTAAGAAAACAATAATATTACAACTAGTATAATTGTATGCATATTTAATAAGATAACCGATAACTAGGTTAAACATAAAATCAATGATATAATATAATATTGATATATAAGAATAATGGGATGACCAAAAAGTGGCCAGTGATGGTGATCGTGTGACTAAGTAACCACTAGACACCGAACGTTAATAAATGATTTACAATAGTTTGGTTGTACGTTTATTGTGCACGTTCAAATATTTAGTGTAAACGACAATTTATTTAAAATATCATAAAAATAATAGAGCTATTTTTTTATGAATTTTAATGTTAAAATTATTATTTTTCATTTAACCATTAGCGAGTTATAGCTGTTCAAAGTTGGTTGGTTTGAGGTTTTCAGGTCTTAGTCCTAAAGGTTATTACGGCTGTGAGCCGTTGATTATAACACTATTATGATTTGCAAATACCAGTAGTCAAGTAATACATCGTTGTCGTTCCAGCCAAGTTAATAATATTCATGAAAGAAGTTAAAAATAACTTTATTTCTATCACGTTACATAAAAAATGAATACGGAATATGAACTATGGACCTTCGTGGACTAATGGTATCAGTGATATCACTGATTATAATCAGATGAAACAAATCCTTGCTTGTATCATTTTCTGCATTTTTTTATATCATCGTTTAATAATTACAATATCATATTATTATGAAAGTACGTCCTAAACCACGTCACAAATGACTACAAATAAACTCTCCATGAACCGTTGGATTTTCTCAACAAAAATAGATAATACAAAGTTTGTATATTTATGACAATATGCCAAATAATATTGTTAAATGCTGAGTGTTAACCTCTAACTTTTAAGCACAAAAATATATTAATCTCATTTGACATTTTGGCATATTTTTGTATAATGATTCAAGTCGTTTTTCCTGTATTTAAAAATCAAATGATTTTAATATTTTATTACTTTCATTACTAAAGTAATTAGTAACATTTATAGTATAATTGAACCAATTACTCTGTAACTTGTATTAAAATATTTTTATGCAAATTAAAATTATAGTATACTGATCAGTAGTCATATGTTTTTTTTATTATATTGCATTTTGTTTAACTGTAATAATCATACCTTTGTATCATCTAAATTGGTATTACGCATGTGAATGATACTTGGCGTCTTTTCGAGAATATTGTCTAATTTATTCGTAAGTTTTAATAATTTGGTGTCCAGCTGTAAAAATTATAATAAATAATATATTTGAAACATTTTATTTTTAGTTTTATCAGTTCCGTATAAATTTTGCTCAGACGTTTATCGGACTGGCAATTATTATTGATTTGTTATGCAATATTCATATTCTGATAATGTATACTTTGTTTTAAAATCAAGTTGCATCATAACTACAAAGCTATTGACTTCAATTAATCCAGAATATTTTTTATATTCTGAAATTCTGCATATTTATATATTAAGATAGTCTGGCGATAACGTTCGACATGAACACACGTTCGCGCGCACGTCCGCTCTGTTATCGGTCTCCGTAATTACTCCGAGTCCACTAAACATGGCGCCGCCTCAGCCATCACAAACCCAAAAATCAAAACGGCATCTGTCCTCGCCTTCTAGTCCATCACCACAAGAAGAAAAGAAAATCAAACAATATACATCACCAAATCGATACGCGGCATTGGCCAAGGTCACTGACGACGAAATCGAAAATGAGGTATTTAAACCAAACGATAACATAGTAGTCTGTGAGCAACTAAATAAAATTAAAACCACACCTACGCCTACCCGAATACCGGCGATCTACATTAAGAACGTCACCAATTTCTCAACATTCAGCAAGAAAATAATATCACTCACAGGCACAAACGATATTTCATTTAAGTCCACACCATCATTTATTATAATCCGCCCCAAAAATCGCATAACCTACAACATAGTAATCGACTACTTAAAAGAAACCGACGCCGAATTTCACTCTTTTCGGCCGCACTGCAAACGTCAATTCAAAGCAGTAATCAGAAATCTGCATCACTCCACTATCACAACTGATATTACAAACGCCCTGGCTGAACTCGGACACTCGGCCACGCGCGTGGTTAATATCAAAAAGAACCATCGACCTTTACCACTATTCCATGTAGAACTGGCTCTTAAAGAAAACAATAAAGAAATCTTCAAGATTACAAAACTTCTTCACTCCGCAGTATTGATTGAAAAACCACATACCAAACGCAAAAATCCGCCTCAATGCTACTCATGCCAAGCTTACGGCCATACGCGCAACTACTGTAGTCAGCAGCCCAGATGCGTTAAATGCGGCGAAAATCACTCAACTGATATGTGCACCAAAGATAGTAGCCTCCCGGCTAAATGTGCACTATGCTCTGGTGCACACACAGCTTCATACAAAGGTTGTATAATTTACAAAAAACTGACTAAATCTACAAACAAACCAAAAAATACAGAAATTCCTAAACAACAAGACACCTCACGTCGTCATGTATCGCATGCACCCCCGTCCGGTCCATCATATGCCAGTGTAACAGCCGCCCAACCAATATCCAGTACTACAAATTCAAATTCAACATCAAACATCTTGAACGAACTCAAAATATTATTAAATCCATTAATTTCTCTGATAACTGTAATTTTAAGCAAACTAACAACAATATTCCCATAACAGTCATTATTTCCAATATTAAATCTTTTATCAACAAACCTCATTAAAATTATCTACAATTCCCATTCCATAGTCTATCTATATTAACCGTAATCTAAACTTCTAAACTGTAATCTACAAACTTGTAAACTTGTAATAGCATGATCAATGCTGAAACATTTAATTTATAATAAATAAAAAAAAAAAAAAAAATATATTAAGATTATTTGCATGTACTAAGAATATTCTTGGCCAGATGATTTGAAGAATATACGTATACTACAATAATTGTATTCTGAAAACTGGAGAACAATGAAAATTAAAAAAAATTATTATTAATTTGTATTAATTATATTTTTAAGTTAACCCGTGGCTGTTCCATCAGCCCAACAATCATTTTCTAAACTGAAATTGATTAAAAACTAAGAAACTCGATATCTCAAGACCAACAACAAATATAAGTATCTTGAATATAGAAAGAGTTCGCACTGAAGAACTTGACGTAGAAAAATGAATTTTAGACTTTTGCCAATCAAGGTTAGGTTTTCTTTTTTTAAAGTAATTTTGAATGTATTTAATATTTTGTAGATTAGTGTAAATATGTAAGTATATGTACAATATGTAAATGTATGAAAAAACATAAATATTTAATTTTTTTACTAAAATTTTAAACGTATCAAACATTTTTATCTAGTGTAAATTTGTATTTTTTCAGTTAAAAGTAAATTTAAATGGTAATAGATACTTAACGTTTACATATATAAATACATTTTTCATGAAAATATTTTGCATACATTTTGGAAAGTCCCTTACTTTCGGCTATACATTAGTACATTACATAATACAGCGTTTGTAGCGTCAATAATACTGGTAATTTATAATATGTCTAGGAACTCTATATAACACCAACTACAGTCGGCAATCTATAAAATTGTTTAAATCACCTAAGTATTATATGAAATGCCAAACAATGTATAGGTAATGTATTAAACTCATATTATCAGTATTCAGTATTTATATTTGACAATGTAAGTACCTTCATCTAATATAAATCCATTAGTACCTAATCTGTAATATCGATAAGTTTAATGAAATGTAGTTTCGACTGCCGACAAATACCTCAATAATTATTTCGTCACCGTAGTTATATACTATTTTCATATTTAAGTCTTAGACAAAATTTCATGAGTGGACAGTCGAGTGCGAGTTGTGGAGAGTTGTGATTTTTTCCTTATAAGTCCTACGTTCTACATATAATTTTGTATTTTGTAGAATAATATTAAAGTAATAATAATTAAAAACTGTGTACTACCTAGTACCCATGCAATTTATAAATACATTTTTTTTGTGTGCTAATAAAATTAATTGTCTTTATTATGATAAAAGAAAATAGATTTTTTTGGATTTTTCCTAGTGATTTCCCTTTCTTACAGTTTGCTAATTTATAGCTTGTCATTTTATGAAATACAAAATATTTAGGAAATGTATGTAAAAAAAAAATAAATTATACACTCTTTAAAAATTACCAGGTATTATATAGAATTCTTAGGCATTTTATATATTAAATACACATTACCGCTAACATATTATATATTCTTTGGAAAAATAATGAGTCTGCATGGCTGCTACAAAACTCGTACCTATTGCATTTTTTTCGTTGTCCTAGAGATATACGTTGTAATATTTATTATACGTTGGTTGGATTACGAATTTTTGTCTTAAGCATTATTTTGAGTTCATATAAATCATTTTTTCGTACAAAAAAGTTATTTTATTTCAATTTGTTTAATAATAAATAACAGTTCAATAACTCGTTTATCATATACTTTTTTAAAATAAATATTATTAATTTTAGTTTGAAAATAACTAGAACAAGAAACCACGGTATTAATAATCATGGAATGACGACTTAAATAGATATTATGAATAAACTTTCAGAAAACTTAAGGTAAAATCTCGCTCAGTCAATTTGATAAAAAGCAATGTAATAAATTATTGATTATTTTTTTTAATAATGATGTATGGTTTTTTAAATTTTTGTTTTTTTTTATAAAAAAATCAAAAAATCATCATTATAATCAGTGTTATAAAAAAATTATTTATTTTGATTTGAAACTTTTTGTTACTGCATAATTTTTTGTTTGTATATTTATTTATTTTCGCAAATGTGACCCAATGGAATTTTCAATATTTTTATATTATATTTAAGATAATTACTTATAATATGAATAAATTTATACAGTTAATATTATGTCATCGTCAATATTTAGACTAAAATCGATATAAATGGAAATGCACCCAAACAGTACCCAAATAGTGCAAAAATAAATATTCCATAAGCGGAAGATAAAATATCTTTTTAACAAACCATAAACGCAATAAATTTTACAAAAATAAAAAGTATTTTATCAAAATCGTATTGTTGTTAACTAAGCTTTCACAGTAATGATATTAAAATGCGCGAAAAAATATTTAAAATTAAAATTACATATATTATATTAGTATATTTTATTAGTATAATTATAATGAGTATCTTAAAATTAAGTTTGAACTTTGTAACCCACAGTTTTTAAATAGTCCAACCGAATATCTTTTTCTATGTATAAGTGCCATGCTTTTATACAAGTTGACTTTATAACTGAGATTTGTAGTTTTTTGTACATTTGATTGATTTTTTTTTAATTTTCTGCCTGATGTAAGCACTTCAGTAAAATTATAAATTGATGGGTGTGAAATTTGTGGTAAACAAGTACAATATTTTATCAGGTAATACAATAATACATATTTGCGCTTTTATCCCCTACTAAGGTACAAAATCGAAAAACGAATTTTCACTTTTGTTCTATCGAAAAATAGACGATTTGTGCTTTTGGGTTTCACCGATATTAATTAACACTTAAATGTTAAATTGCGAATTGGTGATAATAAAACAATTGATCAAACTCATGACATGGTGCTTGCGGACTAAAT
Source organism: Rhopalosiphum padi (assembly GCF_020882245.1). Lineage (NCBI taxonomy): Eukaryota > Metazoa > Arthropoda > Insecta > Hemiptera > Aphididae > Rhopalosiphum > Rhopalosiphum padi. The sequence continues at coordinate 33,447,711 of NC_083597.1, forward strand.
AATATCTGATCAATAGCTATAAGAACAACTTATTTGAAACTTTTATTATATTTTCAAACATGTTTATAGAATATGAACATAAATGTATACATAACCATATAATATTGTTTATTATTATATTTTAATATCTATTTAGTAGTATTTGTAAGAATAACATTAAGTTATAAAAAACCCCCGTGTGCATGCACATGCCATCGGGCGCGTCCCCGGGGTTGCGGATAGGGGAAAGTCCTGCAGATATGCAGGGTAGCCGCGAAATAAGCCATACCTTCGGTATTGGACGAATAAGCGGTCGTGGACAAGTGCACCCACCGGGAGAGTGATCGACTCCCGGTGTCCCCGTAGATCTGACCACATAACCGAAAACCAAGCAACGGAGATCTGGCTAATCTCCGCCAAGGCCGGCCAGCCAAAACCAACTACAATTATGAAACGTTACAACAATATTGATATAACAAAATCTGAAGCCCTCCTACTGGGAGGGGTCGGACTTCAGATACCGGCAGTCGGGGGAGAGCAAGCGGGCTCCCGAAGGTCGTCATCAAGCAACTGCGAGAAACCCTATACAGAGGTGCCCAGCACGGCCTCTGTATTTGTAAATGCTACTGCTGAGACAGTCGTGTCTGAGGGCACGCGCCGGAAACGGTCAATGTTTAGGCATTGTCAGTATCCATTAATTGAAACCAATAATTTTGATCGATTACTCGATGAAATACAGTCTGCAGTAATTAACTTACTGGATTCAGATGATGAATCGGACGACGGAGATGATGGCCATCGGCACCGTTCACTCGATGTGCGACTACCAATCGCTGTCGGCGATTTTGATTGCGCGACGCAAATGGTGCCGGTCAGCACGCGGTACTTACACCGAATATATCTTGATGGGTGTAAAATGAGTACCGCCACTGCCGTACAGGTTGACGGGACGGTTGTCAACCTGTACGACAGGGTGCCGTCAATCGTGGCAGAAATACCGCCGGCTTGGTCCACAGTGCCGCGAAAGTCGAAGCGTCGGCGGCCCTGGCGTGGTAGGCGGACACGCTTTATACCGCCCATCACTTTGTTCACCACGGGCATCCAGATGGCAGAATCCGTATCGTCCACAGCTGACGAGACTAGGACTCTGCCATCGGACGAGGAACCGGAGAAGCCGGCCGACGACAAGTGGCAAACTTATGACTAGCAACTATGGACGGCGGCAGAGATGAAAATGATACCACTAGAAGAAGAACAATATGGGAACCGTACGACGAACACTTGTGGGAGTTATCTTCTTACGACACCGGTGAGATAATAGATATTCCCTTGCAAAGACCGGAATCGGATGAATGTCATCCAGACGTTGAATGTAACGTGGTAATGGTTATCGAAGAGGAAGATTCCGTCGAAACTGTTTTCTCACCACCTATTATTAAGAAACGTAAGAGCTTTCTGAAATCGATCGGAAGACGATTAATGAGTGTATGCGCAAAATTGTGTTGTTGTGGTTGCAAAGAAAAAAAATAGTTCATATATTTTTAATTTTTGTTATTATAATATTATCACACGATAGACGTTATTGGACATATCATTGCATTTTACGTGCATTGGTATCAATATCGTTAATAATTTTAGTTTTTAAACTTTAATTATAAATTTTTTGGCTCTTTAATACCATCATTATTATTATAATTTTATAAAATACTAGCAGACCCGGCGAACTCCGTTTCGCCACCAGATTCGTTTTATGTAACATTTCGTTTGGTGATTAAAAGATAAAGAAAAAAAATTTTTTTTGTTATATATTTGAAAAGGAAAATATTTATTTCATTTCACAACAGTAATAAATTCATTTCAATTACCTACTAAAATGAAGTGTTATTTAATTGTTTCATTGTAGTGCTCTTTGGTAAACCACATTTTTTGTTTTTTGGTCTGACGTTAACACAAACAAAACGGATGGTTTCCCAACTCGTGAACACGCAACGTATAACTGTCCATGTGAAAAACAATGATTTTCCAAATTTATCCCGCAAACACTAAGCGATTGGCCTTGCGACTTATTAATTGTCATTGCGAACGCAAGGCGAACTGGGAATTGCAATCGTTTGAAGTCAAACGGAAGATCAGTCGGAATCATTGGTATTCGAGGAATACATACATTTTCACCTGCGTACTTTCCGTTAATAATGGTTGCCTCAATTAAATTCGGCATAAGTCTCTTTACCGAAAGTCGAGTACCGTTGCAAAGTCGCGGTGGATTCAAATTACGCAGTATCAAAATAACTGTACCAACTTTCAGTTGCAAGTTATGTGGTGGAAATCCTGGTATCTCCAGAGAGTTCAAAAACTCCGTTGGATAATTTACTACATCATCGGGATTTGTTATTGAATCAACGGATTTGTATGTCACCAAATCGCCAGCAATTTTTGATTGAATGGTGAAATTCAGTGCGTGGACATCATTATTCTTTGCTGCAAGAATTGCTCGTTGACTTAACCAAGCATAATTCTTATAATTCTCACTAATGTTTGGGAAAACATTTTCAATAAGAACTAATTGAGTGTCTACAAATCGGCAAAAGTCGTTGGTAAGAGTAATTAATCCAGATGTCGCATCAACTGGGACTTTTCCATTTCCAAGATCTAACAATTGTTTGGAAAATTGTGCAGCACTTTGATCATTTTGAAGTTGAACTCTCATATTAGTGGTTAGCGATAATGTTTTTACGTTATTCCATAAAGGTGATGCCTTTAGGCAAGCATTCAATTCATCTGCAGGCGTTCCACGGGGAACTACTGGCAACGTCTGCCTGAAATCGCCTGCCAACAATATCATCAAGCCGCCAAAGATGTTGTTATTTCTCCGAAGATCCTTCAGTGTGAAGTTAAGTGCTTCAAGTGATTTCTTATGTGCCATTGTGCACTCATCCCAAACAATGAGCTTGCATTGCATTAACAATTTTCCAATTGCACTGGATCGGGAAATATTGCACGTTGGAGTATCAATTGTGTTTAAATTGAGTGGCAACTTAAGCGCAGAATGTGCAGTACGACCGCCATCTAGAAGAGTCGCCGCAATTCCAGATGATGCTAACGCCAAAGCTATGTCACATCTTGATCGAATAGTGGCCAAAATCAATGAAATGACAAATGTTTTCCCTGTTCCTCCAGGTGCATCCAGGAAGAATAGACCACCAGTATTATTGTCCACCGCTTGCATTAATGTTTTGTATACTTGTTTTTGCTGTTCATTCAGCAACGGAACATTATTTCTAACGAATTCCTGCAATGTATCAACATTGTATTGCAGCTCTCGATTTAATTCTTGGTTGAATGTATCGTGCATCGATCGATTTGGCGCAATCATTCCTACTTCAATCAGTAGCTTGTTTGCAATAGTCAAGCATTGATCCTCAATCAGAATCAATCCTTCATTGTAGATTTCATCGGTTATTTGGATGTCAGGATTATTCGTTTGAATACGCAAGCGATGCAAGATATCTTCACATATGGCGTCTTTGTATTTGTTCCATAACTGAATTGGTTGTGAAGGAAAACATGTGGTGATGATAATTGCGAACAGCGTTCGTATTTGGTACGCATTTGATGAAACAACTGAATCTGCAAGTGTTAAATCCCAATGAGAATCGTTCTCCAGCAAACCCAATAGTTGACATGCTTCTCGATATGTTTGGCATTGGTGGCCATTCACAGTTTTCAAATGCGCAAATGATTTCGGTCCACGTACATTTACTAACAGCAGTCGCAAATAAAAACATTCATCGTTTCTAGGATGAACAGTGTACATACGACCTAGTGCATCAGTTGAAAACACCTGTGGCCAGTCTGGAACTGGGGTTCCTTGTTTGCGACGTTGGAATTTCTTTGTTGATTGATTCCAAGTGTAATACTTGGGCATTTCAACGTACATCAGCGTCGCTGCGAATGGATCTGCTTCACACATTGCAAAGAAGCTAGTCAATGTTGTCGATGGTGGTCTCTCAGCTCGTTGTGCCGCATTAGCCTCAGTGAAGTAAACTCTTTGGCCATTTTCCAAATGCACTGCTAAATGTACAACTGTGGGATATCTTTCATGAATTTGAAATGACAATAATCGCCACAGTGCTTCATTAGTACTGACGTATCTGCCCATTTGGAAGTTGCTGATTTCGTCATTCACATTTTCCGACGCAATACCAAACACAGCCATGTCGCTGCCTTTTGTGACGTACTTGCACAAATATTTGATTGATTTGGCCGAATGACAACTCTCAACGTTTGCATGTGTTTCGAAAATTCGTGATAGCAGCGGGCAATATGGTACAATGAATTCATTTCCGATCTCAATCTCTTGATTTTGAACTTTAACTTTGATAGTTCGACCGTTATCTTCTTTTGAACGCCGACGATAAACTGGATATCCATCGTTCCCTGTGACTGCTTCAGCAACTAACGGTCGCGGATATCGTTTTGTGCACTTTCCATCAGCCATGCAAGGCGATAATGGATTTAATGCACCGCACGGTCCATGCACCATCTGTGTCGTCACAATGTCGTGTAGACGGGGATCAGTGACTGGATCAGGAATTTCAGCTGATATGATGTCATCCACTTCATTTGAATGTAATTTGTTCAGCAACCAAATTAGGATATGAGCATGCGGTAGTCCACGCTTCTGCCATTCCACCGAGTACATATAACAACGTGTGTCACCAAAAACTCGATACTTAGTAAGCACATCCATCATAACCTTGAGTTTTTGCTGAAATACTCTGGCGATTATGTCATGGCGATCTTGCGGTTTTTGACCCGGTTCCAACTCGCGTTCAATTTCCGTCCACTTCGGATTGCATGTGACCGTAATAAATAAATCCGGAGTTCCATAATTTCGCACGTACGTCATAGCGTCTTGAGCGTATTCGTGCATGTGGCGTGGGCTTCCGATATAAGTTGATGGGAGAATCGTCAGTCGTCCAATATTCTGAACATCACCATCTGAATGAATAGCATCACGCAAGTGTATATAGTCCTCAGATCGTAGCTTTGGCTGATTGAATCTGATGAACGCTAAACGTTCGGTCTCGACTTTGACATACATGTCAACAGCGAATTGCTGGAATAGCCGACCGCACTTCAGAATGACATTCTCCTCATGTGTACGAATCATCATACGATACGCATAGTAATTCATTGCGCTTAGATTTTTATTATTCGTTGATACTCCTGAAAATGCAAAATTAAATGAATTGTTAATGGAAACCAATAAAAGTAATAATGGAAATAATTAGTGTGTGAATATTGTACCTGTAATTGGATCGACCATCTTCAACGTGATGTCGTATCCGTCTTGCCCTTGCCAATAAATGATTGGATATTGTAACGCATCGTACAAACGATGTGTCTCGTTTACACGATGCATGATATTGCTTCTTCGCTGAACGACAATGTCTCGTGATTTAGTTGGATCGCCAACAATAATTGCAGCAACATCATTAACGGTGGGTGCATTGAATCTTCGCACATGTTCACCTGTCGGAGTTCAATCCGCTCTTATGACAAATTTGTGCGTATCCGATGGCATTCGTTCCAATGCTGTTTTGAACATATTAACCACAGCATTATTAGCGTGAAAAAATGCTTGCAACTGTTCAATAATTCGTCTCTTTAACTGTTGTGCTCCCTGTATATTGCACCGCACGTTCAGCTGATCCACCATCGACGAAATGAAATATATTTGCAGAAATTGATGCGGTTCATCTGGTGTTGGCACCATTGAACCATGCAAATGATATATTTGACCTTGTATCTGTAATTGCAAATAATCATTAAAATTTGTTCATGAATACATTGTAAATCGTGTGATGGTGTAGTGTGTGGTGTATATGAAGTTGTTATGTGTTGCAATTATGTGTTGGTTATGTGTGTTGTATCTTTTACCTTGCAAGTCGGCATGAAGCCGCCTTCTCGAATGATATTAGCTCCAAAGGAAAGCAGTTATTGAATGATTATTCTGAATATTTTTATATTTTACCTGACGTATTATAATATGTAAATGTTTTACTACTAGTAGTTGTTTTGTTAGAAATCTTTAATATCTATTAAAATGTATAGCTGGGGTCGGCAATTCGCGGCCTGTGAAGACATTTTTTATGACCCGCACAAAAATGATTAATTTTTGTGTTTTATTTTTATTTAGTAATATTTTTCCTATAATTTTCAATGTTATTTAATTTTTTTTCTTCATAAATAAAATCTAATATAATCGTTAAAAGTCAACGTTATACCATATATTTATATAGTCAGTTTAATCTATACAATTATAGTCTATAGGACTATAGATGGTATAGTATAATTTTTGTATTATTTATCTTAAAGTTAATCCATATCATTTTTACAACAATTGTTTTATAATTAAACATAGTTTTCTAATAGATCTTTATATTTTAACAATGTAATTATCTTTGTATAGGTTAAGTTAGGTTAGGTTAGGTTAATTTTGATGAATTATTTAATTTTTGTGCATTATTATTAAATAATTTGTCATTCAGGTTAATTAATTGATTATATTATTTATACTTATTGTTTGATACTTTATTATTATTTAGGTATATTATACATTTTTAAATTTGTATCATCATAAAAACCTATATAATTTTTATAAAATATTTTTATGTATTCATATTTGTATATACTTTTACTTTATTTTTACCTTTATTTATTTTAAATCTTTTTTATACCTTTGTATTATTATTATTATTATTTATTGTTTTGATAAAATTCATTGAATCTTTTATATAATATTGTTGTTTATATTATTATTATTATTAATTTTTCTTGTTATCTTATTATTTTATGTTGCAATGTATTTTTTGCTTTACATTTTCTATAGTATTTAAATTTATTATTATTATTATGTATACAGTGAAATTTCCATATAACGAAGTAAAATAAGCAATAAAAAAAAATTCGTAAAATGGAAGTTCGTTATATTATAGAAGTTTTACTGTAATTAGATAGTTTTTTATGTTCATCATTTATTCATTATATATAAAAATATGTATAATATAGTATTGGGTTATGTTACCCATTATTTGCGCAGATAACTTGTTTTATAGTTGCAACCTATGAATCTTGCCCACACACAATATCACAGAAAAAATATCAAATACTATTTATTTTATAAACAAGTTTGACTTTTAAAAATTATAGTCATATTTTTATATCTAATTTAGCTAAAAGTAAAAATGTTAATTAGTCTCAATTATTCAAAATTAAATGATTTAATTTAATTCCCATACTGTATATTATAGTTTTATAATATTAAAAAAGCATCAATGCAGGTTTGAAACATTCAAATGTAAGAAAGTTAAGTGAAAAATGGTAAATAGCAGGACATTGACTGCTGTACATCAGCTTTTAAATTTTTTAGTATTATGGGCGTGATAAATTTGAATAAAATTGTATTTCATTATATACGAAAAATATTTCTAATTGTAATAATTCTGTCAGCTTATGTCATAAACTATATTTCATGATACATTTTTTTTTGTACACATCTATGAAAGTCATTCATTTTACATTATTTTAAAACTACGATTGGCAGGTACAATTTTTAACGAAAATATTGGAATTACTATATTATTAGTAGGTACTTAATAAATGATTATATCAATTTATAGAACTAAAAATATAATAACATCTTTATGTAAATATAGATTATGTATTCAGTATAGAATCGAAAACTTTTATGAATTTAGTTTTTTTTTTTTAATAAAATAATGATTATTGAATATTTACAATCTATACTATATATATATACAATGGGTAAATGTGAAGGAAGAATGACAGTGATGAGGTGGTGAAAAGTGAAGCTCACAGTACTGATAATTTTTATATGAATATTAGATTATGTAATTACTAATTAAAAATTATTGAGAAAGTTCTGGACTATTTCTGGTTTAGGCGTCTGGTTGGGTTACCTGGAAGTTATTTAATGTGCAGTCGGGATATGAATTGGTTTGGGCGCCTTGCATTTTCGAGTGGAGTCTTTCTTAATAGGTGGCTGCAGTCTTGTTAATGAGTGGAGCTTTGAGGTCTTCATGTAGGGCGATGTTTGTGACGAACCGTGCAGGAGCATTGGTGACCATACGGAAGTAGATGAATTTGAACGCTTGAATTGTTCTGAGATTTAAGGGTTTAGTAGTGCCCCAGAGGGAAATGCCGTAGGACCAGATTGGTTGAGGGAGACTTTTGTAGAGAAGTAATCGGTTAGATATGTTCATAATACGAGTATTATATATGAGGAGAGGATAAATTAGGTGTAGCGAGAGTTAAGTTGTTTACGTTTGATTTTGAGGTGGGGACCACAATACCACATGTATAAATTTAGTTTAAATTTTAAAAGGTTATAAAAAAAATATTTTTATAAATTTTCAATGTTTGAAAATGAACTATTTGTTAGGACCTAGTTTTAAATTTTAAAGTATTTTTACCAATTCATAGAACTTGGACACTCAGTACCTTGGACAAAAATGTATATACCATAATACGGACACTTTGTACTATTATATATACATAATACATACAAACATACATAATATAGTAAAAACATTAATTAAGATAATATGTTTATGTTAAGTCTCTGAGAGAAAAAATAGGCCAATGAGAAAAAAGTTATTAACTCTATGCAAACAATAAGAACGAAAAAAAAATGTTTTTAAACAATTAATATGCAGAGCACTATCTTATTTTCGGCGGTTCGTGACTATTGGAAATGCGCATTTGCAAGGATTGCCGTATTAACGACGTTTAAAAAGCCCGTGGGCCCGTTAAAATTTATTTTTAATTTTTATTAAGTTTCATAAATGGCCCTTACAAACATTCAGTACAGGGGCCCGATATTGTGAGGGTCCTGGGTGACCGCACCTAGACCTTTTTGCTATGCGACCGCTGCGATTCTGGTTACTGTAAACGTAACTAGAAGATCAAAGATCACTAAGAATATGTCAAATGTATGAGGACTTTTTCAACAAATTTTACAATTTACTTTTTAACAGCGATTGGCCACAGTTGAGTAAAATTCTCATTTTTCATAGAAATTTAAAAAAATATATTCATGACTAGATGATTACAAATAACAAACCCAACTAAATCAACGTGGATAAATATATTACCAACAAAATCTTGTATAATAGACAATTAGTATAAGTTACAAACACTCAAAAAAAAAAAATTAACGTTTTTGTAATGTGTACAATGTTTCGATCAGATTCGTATGTCATTCAACGACGTCACAGCCACCGAATAATCGGATCTGAATCGAATCGCACGCGTTGTCAGATCATTACAGCGGCACACGAGACGGGTAGCTCAAACGAGAGCGATACACCCGTAACGCGGAACTCTGATAACGAGTCACTGGAACTGTGCCATCTGCTCACTAGATCCGACGTACGCGCGACTCGTCATTTCTGCGGAACGCAACCCGCCGTAGCTCTGCGCATATCGACAATGACGATTATGCACAGAAAAACGGGGTTTTACGAATATACGTTCTGTTTGGGAAACATACTTGAACACTTATTACAAATAACGTATTCCTACGAGTGACTGTTTATCGCATAATACGGGAACAAAAAAAATAAAATATGCATTAACGCAAATATTTAATACAGTTGCGACGATCAGTGCTCGCGCAAACGCAACACGGCAAACACTGACGCACTTCCCGAACGGTGCACGACTTGTATAAGCTGCGGAAAAAGGCCAAGGTCGAATTTTGTTTGTTCATATCAGAGCTTAAGCAAAGGAGATGTTAGAGTTGCGAATAGATATGAATAAAATCACTATTTAATAATACGAGTACAAGCAATATAATAATGTGCAAGCAAAATAATATGCTAAAAATCAAAAAAAACTTTGACAAAAAATATAGATACCAGATTCCTTTCCTAATCGCGCAAGTCTGCCCGGGGTGGGTCTTGCTACGACGGAGGAAAGACGGTGAATGGCAATGCTGGTGGTTTCGCCGGGCCTTTTATATCTGGTTCATTAGCGATTACACAAGACCGGTCTCGTGTTTTGTGACCGATAACAAGAAACCGTCGAAACCCCAATAGTGCAATCTCCGATAAACGCATAATTTGAATAAGAGCTATTATAAGAATAAGATAATTATAATAATAATAAAGATAGTAATATTAATAAGAATTATAATATAATATTATTTATTATTTATTTATTATATAAAAAAGAAGAATCTAGAAGAATCCCCGTGCACCCCTCCCCCATGCACACCAAACAGCAAAATCCCCATTCTGACAAAAAAATAAAAGCTAAAATAATAAACAATTATAAATTATTTACAATGCAAATCAATAAATTTACAAATGATTTATACATGTTTATTTTATTATATCAATTATATTAAATTAATATAAAAAATAATTCGTCATAATAATACTATTGCTAAATAATACAAAATCTACTACTACAAATATTAAGTAATATTAAACTATATTATACAACTTACAAATGCAAATAAATACACTATATTGATATTAAAATACAAATCAAAAAAACCTAACTAATATTTTTTAATCTAGTAAGATAGCTCACGAAAATTAAAAAATTTATAATTCCACCGTTGCAAAATATTGTTTGTTTTACCTATATCAGTTTTAAAATTGTCACATTCACAATAGTTAGGATCACAGCGGTGGGATAGAAAAAAGCTCTATGTCATAGAGTAATTATTACTCTATGGTCTATGTGCGGTTGATTATATTGATTATTATCTATTATTATATTATTATTATAACTAACGTGATTTTTCGAAAATTTTCCACTTTTCACAGGATTTTAAGACTTTTCCAGAATTTTTTCAATCCGGTATTTTCGTATTCGCGTAATGTGCGTCTTTTGAAAATCGTGCGTATATATCATTTGTGCGTTTTCGTAGCGGTAACGATGAGTACGACCGCCGACGACGATCCTCCGAACGTTTTTCTTCGTTCTTAATATTTTCGCACATAAGATCGCGAATGCCGATCGACGTACGAGATATTTATTCTATTGTTTTTGCTTAAATTTACATGCATATTATATAGGTACGTTTGATTCGAAGCCCATTTGTTGATTTTCAATACTATTTTTTTGGTTCAATAAATCGCATTTTATCGTATGTATATTGTTTTGTTGTTTTGGGTAGCTTAACCTTTACGTCATAATTCTTCAACCACAGGTTGTGCTGTATATCATATAAGTGTTTTTCGACGACGTTTGTGTTGCACAGTACTGTATTTATGTGTACTTGGGTGTATATTTAATAATATATGATAGGTTTTTTGTAGGTGTATTGATGAGTTAATGATATTATATTTTAAAAATGTATTACCGACATTCAAATATACATTTGAGAAACGTATACACAGTGTATTTTATATAATTTATATTAAATAAAGGAATGACCTGTATTTAATTAATGATACAATAAATATTTAAAAAAAATATGCTCCCACCACTATAATAATATGACTATTTCGTATACGTATGTAGGCAATAATATTTTATGTTTTTGTACACCAAATAATGCAAATGTTATTAAAACATTGATACTGCTGTCAACATTGGGATATTTTTCTTTTTGCGACATTTAACATCATGAAATGAGATCAATTTGGTAATTTCAAGTATTGTATATTTCACTCATAGTATTATAATATAGAGTATAGACAATATTAGTGCAGAAAAATACATTAAATAATATATAACATTTTTCTTTGGTAAGATTTATATTATGTAAATTAATTAGGCTTCTGGAGTGTAATTTAGTTATCCAACAATCAACTAATAAAAATCAATATATTAACGTTACAATGTATTTTTGTTAATAATATGCAGTATTAAAAAATAATATTCATTAGCTACCACGTGTTTGTTAAATTTTACTCATGTGTAAATAGATTATTTAGTTATTAATAATAATAATAAAATTAATAATCATCAATAAGTTTTAATTTATGGCCTCAATTGTTTATATATTATATTAAAATATTTGAGTATAATTCTATAGGTTTTAGATTTAAATAATTATATTCTTGTATCATGTATGAGCATTAATATTTAATTCTTTGAATGAATTTGGTACATTCAAATACTATATATTATAATTTTAATATACTATAATAAAATAAATTAGTCATATTATGAAATATGTATGTAATAATACACATTAATCGGTAATTATCGGCATATGCATTAAAAAATTAATAAGAATATTCGAGTTTCATTACACACGAATTATATGAATCGTATGAGTGAAACAGGGCTGGACGCAAAATACTTCGTGGCTCAGAAACGGTTTAAGTGCTCGAGATTCAGCACTGTAAATGCATTCACATTCAACTATCAAATATCATAATATTATAATATTTACAATACGTTATATACGTACTTTAAAAAGTATTTGTCGAAGTTCGAATTAATACAAATTTTGATTTCACTTGCTACGTGCACATCATCCGCAATCCGGCATACTCGTTGTCGGATTGCCTACCTGTGAGGTCAAGTTTCGTTTAAATGGAATTTCCCCGATGATATCTGATAACTTAATTTAAGTTTTAATATGTAATTCGACTTTAATTTTTTCTTCAGACTTTCAACGTCAGGAGTACAAATATCGATTTGCATCTGTTGAGGGCTGAATGCTGTAGCTAGACCCCAATTATTACAATTTTTCATATTTATATTTTTTTTATTCATTAAAAAAAAAAACCCAGGCATGCGAGACGGGATACAGTATTAATTTTTTAAACAAAAATGTATTAATAGAATTTTGAAAACCAAATACAATTTTTAAAATATTTATTTCTTCTATAGTCTTCTTATAAACATTTATAATTTTAAATGTTGTGCTTTTTTTAATCGTTATTCAATATATATATTTATGTATGAGTAAAAATATTTCAAAATTTAATACAAAATATAAGATGTCATTCTTAAATTTTGTTCATATAATAATTAAAAAATACTGAATATGTATGTATATTATTTTATATGAGATTTTAAGTTTAAATGTTCACAAAATTGGATATTAAAAAAAAAAAAAAAAAACGATTTTTGTAAGTTAGTATGCCAAAAGCTATAACTCGAAAGAATCAGAAACTTTTCGTTACTACATAATTTATTATTTGTTTGTTTATTTATATTTGGATATGTAACACAATGACATTTTTTATGTTCTAAGATTATATTTAAGATATTTATCTATACTACGAACCTATTTATACCATGTAACGGTACTGTACATTTTGACAGTACAATCAATTTAAATTGAAACTTAAATGTCAAATTATAAATTTTCAATTATAAAAACACTTGAACTAACTCGTAACTGTTTAATTCAAATTAAAAAGTGTAAAAATTGTAAAAGTTGAGGAAATTACATATAATTTATGTTTATATTGTCTTTGGAAAAACTAATAGACTGGCTAAAATAATCATATAGCATTTTGTTAGTTGTCCTGGAGATATTCTATGTGATGTCCATACGTTCAGCAGTTTACGGAAAAAAAGAAATTTTAGTCATCAGTTTGATTTAGATTTCATAACAATCATTATATTTTCGTTTATTTTAATTATATTAGTGTCTTATTTTTTAGCAATAAATAATAGTTCAATCGTTTTCCTAATATATTTATTAATTAATAACGCAATTTTACAAAAGTTAACATTAATATTATTTTGAAAGTCACTTAAATGAAAAATCTTACTATGAAATATAATGAGTTATAAAGAAAACCAAATCTGAAGCCCTCCTACTGGGAGGGGTCGGACTTCAGATAACGGCAGTCGGCAGTGAGAAAACGGGCTACTGGAGGTCGTCATCAAGTAACTGCGAGAAACCGAATACAGGGGTGTCCAGCACGGCCTCTGTATTTGTAAATGCTACTGCTGAGACAGTCGTGTCCTTAACGGGCACGCACAGAAAACGGGAAGTGGAGAACAGCCAATATTTATGGTTGGATGAGACTAATCACTTAAGTCGACTAGTCAACGACATACTCGCTCGATTCCGATGACGGTACGGATGACGGCCACAGCTACCGTTCGCCCGATGTGCGGCTGCCGATCACTGTCGGCGATTTCGATTGCGCAGCGCAAATGGTGGCGGTCAGCACGCGGTACTTGCACCGCATATACCTTGACAAGTGGAAAATGAGTACCGCCACCGCCGTACACGTTGTCAACCTGTACGATAGGGTGCCGTCAATCGTGGCAGAAATACCGCAGTCTTGGTCCACAGTGCCGCGAAAGTCGAAGCGTCGGCGGCCCTGGCGTGGTAGGCGGACACGGTTTATACCGTCTATCACTTTGTTTACGACGGGTATCCAGATGGCAGAGTCCGTGTCGTCTACATCCGACGATATGAGGACTCTGCCGTCGGATGATGAGCCAGAGATGCCGGCAGACTTATGAGGAGTGGTTATGGACCACGGCGTAGGTCAAAATGGTGCCACCAGAAGAAGAAAAATGGGAACCATACGACGAGCGCTTGTGGGAGCTACCGCCGGAGGTTGAATAGTTAAGACACTGTGACGGAGGACGACATTGAGAGTGACGTGGTGGTTGTTTCGCCACCCGTCTGCAGACGTAGTCACTCACTGTCATCAATCATCAATCGGAAGAAGAATTCTGAGTGTCTGCAGAAAGTTGTGTTGTTGCGGTGTTGACTGTAAGAAAAAGAAAATAGTTCATATTACGTTCACTATGTTCATATCTTTTTAATTTTTTGCTATTATAATATTATTACTCGATAATATATATTTTTTTTAATGGATCGTTCCATTTTACATACATTTTATCAATATTTTTTATTAGTTATTTTAGTATTTTTTTTTCTTAAATTTTAACTATAAATTATTTAGCTCTTCAATACTATTTATAACTTAATACATTTTTATATTCCGAAAATCAACATTTTACATTTTGTGCTAATTTGATTTTTTCCAATGCTGGTTATTTTATCTTATTATTATTAATTAAACATTTTTGTATGTTTACTTCGATGTTTTTTTGTTCACTAATACTGTTTAACATATACAATAAAAATAAATGACAAATCATTATTTTATATTAATTTTTTTAATCATTAATGCTTGAAAAATACACATTACTGTAACAGTGTTACACTATGATCGGTTTCGTTATTACAATACTACTGTTGGATGATTAATATTATATTTGAATAATTATTCGAAATCGTCGTCAATAAAAACAAGGCAGGTTAATAATTACTTAGATATGAAAGATATTAATACGAACAATAATTAATGTTCATCATGATAGCATTAATGAATATATAATATTATATTTTATAAAGAAATATGTTTACGCTATTTACGATATTTTGCTCTACATTAGAATAGTAGTTCATTGCATCTGTCAACACTACGTAAATAATTAGTTGTCAGACATTGTAATATGTATTCATTCAGATTTTATACACAGATATGTTTATGATTTTATTTTTAAACTCTTAAATAGTTAAAACTATGTCGACTATTTAATTGATTATTTTTTAGAATATTCTAGTTACACACAATAATCACCGATGTGAGATTAAATTTTTATAAGTAAATACACGATCACTCACGATTTTAAATGGAACGCTATGATCTTAGATGTCGTTTTTCGATTTGCCTTTGCATTGCATCCGTTAACATTATATATATAATATATGCACGTACCCCCGTGAATCATCAAATAGTATGTAAATATGTTATCTGGGAAGATTCAATTCCCTGATTACGAACGCATATATTCAACGTTACCGTTCAAATTGTTGTTCGGTTAGGTTAAACACAACGGTAATAATATTTTATGGGTTTTAAAGAAAAACGTTTAAAGAAAAATAATTAAGGACCGGGTATTACGAATACGAAAACCAGACTGATGTTTGATAGGGATGGACTATCGTCATTGATCAAAATTTTATCAGAAAAACTGTTTTAATTACCAAATCGACACGCTCAAAAATATTCTTAAAGCGTACACAATTCGATATATTTTGTTTGTGCTTCTGTTCGCTTCATATTTGCAGAGAAATCTGTTACAAAAATTTATTAAGTTACTGTTTTTTAATATTTTGTATTACCCATTCGATAGATGGCGCTACTAGTTATTTATATTTTCGTATTTTAACTGTCTTAACGACAATACATAAATAATACGTAAACCCTTTTGTGCAACTTTACCTTCCCAATAATATATTATTATTTATTTCTCCCTTTTATACGAGTGCATCAGGTGGATCTATTATAGGTACGACAAAAAAATTGCTTGCATATTAGATATGCGTATATAGATTGACGAATCGCGTTCGTTATATTATTATTATAAACCACTATTATTTACCTCTATTAAATGTTACGGAATGACGAGTTTTTTTTTTGGGCAAGTTTTTACAATATTTTTCTGGACGCGACTCGAGTGTACGCGCTCACTGTACGCACCAGCTAGAGATTTTCAAAGACGTTACCTACGCAAGTACCTCACTACCAAATGACAGGGTTATAGTGGTGGTCGGATTGTCGGATTCCACAACATTATAAAATAGCGTCAACCGACATATTTAGTTATAATTGCGTGTGAACTATCTACCTTTACGCGATGTCGTTTCCTGGTGCATAGGCGAGAACGAGTTCAAACTTCAAAGTACAATAATATGACGATTGGTCACTCGAGGCGGAAGAGTGCCGTTGACTCGTAGTTTAATCGGAGCGTATATAACAGACGGCGAGTTTCTATCGTAGCGTGCGGTGTCGTGCTGGTGAACACTGGTGAAAAACCGCGTCGGAATCGGTGGTCACCGCTGAGACACGAGAGAGGTAGTGGACCGTCGCACACACTCCAGAATTTTCGCCCTCTAGTCGATAACTACATCCGGTCGCTGCCGATATGTAGTGTTCCCGTAAAACAGCCGTAACCGGAAACGGTGTCTCCGGGTCGGCACTGCTTTAATATATTTTATTCTTAGCGACTCACAACCCGCACAGTATTCGCCGCCAGTAAGTCACCATCGTCAATGTGTCGTCGGTACCGAGCCACGTCGTCGCCCGCGCCCAACGGTTGGCCGCAGTATTGCTGCCGTCTGTTGTTCCGCGTGAGTGCGCGACCGACGCCGATGAACCGCAATCGGATGTCCACGAGTCCGCACCATGTATACGAAATACGAATGCCGTACGACAATACTAATCTAGTGACAAGCTGCTAAAACAAACCGATAAACGATATTCACGAATGCGTGTAATATAAGAATAATCGGTGCCTTTGCGCTCGTGGCTCGGCAATAGTAACTAAAAAGCGGTTCGCATATATAAAAAAAAATAATATATGTAATATTATATAATAATAATAAACTGTAGAAAATCGCGATAACCATAGTGTAAACAGAAAAAAAAAAATGATATCATACTACAGTATCTTCCATAGCCAAAACTATTGTGTAGAGTCTCAAAAATACATAATTACATTATATAGGCATGCGCACGGTGGATTCCGGGTGTGCCTAGTCACCCCCCCCCCCCCCCCCGAAATGTAATTGGGGCCCTAAAATTTAAGTCCTATATATGACATAAATATATGAGTCCATATTTTAACTAATGTTACTAGAATAAAAATGGTATTTTTTCTAAAATGTGGTAAAAAAAGTTATGTTTCGGGATAAAAAAAAATAATACAACGTAAAATATTTTAAATTTGTGTGATAAGACTTATTATGATTATAACAACTAGATGTTATTGACTACAAAAGTAAAAACAATAAATAAATATTGCAATTATCTTGAAAATAGATTTTATAAATCCAACTATTTAATGAAATATTATAGAACTTGGTACTAGTAATACCACTGATTGATATGTGATATAATGTTAGTAATGTTAATTCGTGCATTATAATTTATTAAAATATGTACATGTCTTATTAAAAAATGGCCCAAATTAAGAAAAGGGCCCGAAAAAATTGAAGGCACCCCCGAAATTTATGCCACGCACACCTATAAATAAATCATTTTCTGATACCTGACTATATTTTCTTATTATGTCGGTCATAATTTCGTTAGTATTGGTCAACATAAGTGGCTAGGGCTAGAAAGTTCTAATAACTATTGCAGATATTTATTTTTATATTAGATGGGAACGTGGTAGTTTTATTAATCAATGTTCAGAGCTTTTGTGAAACGTCCAAGATATTACAATATTTTATAACCAAACATGTCTTAATATTGGTATTATATTTTTTTTCATGCAAATAGACCCCTTATAAAAGACTAATAGTTTTTACAACTACTACTTAGGGAGTGAATTGTCGTACTTACGCATTGTCTCTCTCTTTCAGAATAGTATTCAGCTACGGCAGTAACTATCAATGTATATTTCAAAGAGATGGTGTCCGGATGATTTCGAATTAAAAAAGTAGCTTCTAAACAAAACGTACCGATTTTAAATTATTTTTCAATATTAATAAGTTTAATATAATATAAATAATGATAAGTTAACGCACGGATGCAACATGGATACATAGAACAATTTTTATACACATTTAGTTGCTTAGTAAAATATAAAAATAAAAAATAAAATATTGTTTGATGAAAATCATATTTACACAGTAAAACAAAATGATTTTTCATTGTACCGTTTTATTATTTTATCTTTTGTTGTATTGTTGTTTATATTTTGTCGTATTTATAAGTATAGCATAATATATATCCATTAATGAAATATTGAAGCGGTAAACCTATTAATACCTACAACAATAGCTGATTTAAACCAATCGTTCTATAATAATATAATATCGTACGGTTTATTGTTGTATATAATATATTTATATATATATATTTTTTTTTTTACTCTAGTGACTTAACAACAAACAAAGATCATTGCCTTATTTACTGCTTTGTAAAAAAAAATATATATACACAGGTACATGATTCAATGTAGTTTTGTGCGTATCCCAATGGACTACCCGTATACCTTTACGCGTTTTAATATACACATATGCTGCAATGGATGGAAAATAAGTCCAAACGAACCATATTGTTCAGGAACAATATTATTTTCATTCGTTCCAGAACAATTACTTTTATTCGTTCCGATTAGAATCTGTTCGCCCTTGGAAATGTATCGGTGTTGCGTATCAAAACAATATATATATATATATCTTAATAGTGTCGGTAATGTGACATAATACTGTCTTATTTGTAAATTTGTACAATATCGATAGGTATATGCACATGTGTTTGTATTATATTATACTAATAATTATTCCTAATAATATTTTCAAACTCCGCTTAAGTGGAAACAGAAAGGGTCATCAAATAATAAATTCATAAAAGTTCGATATAATTTAATAGATATCTATACGCGTCTTAGATTTTGAGCGGAGTAAATGAATGTATTGATTTTAAAATGATGTGTTCTTTATTTTTATTTTTGTGTTCTTCATCGCAATTTGGGACAATGACATTTTTTCAATAATGGTTTTTAATAGAAAATTGGAACTAGTTTGTATTTATTTATTTATTTTTTTTTTTTGAGGAGGGGAGATCAAAAGTTAAAAATTCCTGATACTTTTCAAAAAAAAGGGAAAAAAGAACATTTTTACTCAAAACAGTCCAGTCAAAATATGTTTTTAACAAAATCGGCTTTTTTTGTGTGTAACTCAAAAACGCATAACCGAAAATACTTGATTATTTTCACCAAATATTTATATTAGCACGACTATGGAATGATTTTAAAAACATTCTAACTCTTTTTTTGAGACATTTGACAATTTAGATTTTTCTTATAAATTTTTATTCAGTTTTTTCACTCGGTCAATATCCTTGAAAATGTAATATTGTAATAAAATTATTCTTCATAAGTTGTCATTATAGTAATTTAAATTTTTTTAATAAAAAGATAACGATATTTTTATACGAATATGAAGCTTACATTTTTAAAAAAATTATCAAACAAAAATTTGCAAATTATTTTTTAGTTAATAATTTTTAAAATTTTTAATTTTTATAACTTTAAGTTTGAAAATACAATAAAAAGTAAAGTAATTGAAAATGTATAATGATATTTTAAAATTAAATAATTTGCGAAAAAAAATCAACCTTACATATAAAAGATTGTCAAATAAATTACTTTTAATAGCAATATAAATATAATGATAAATCATAATATTACGTCATTAAGGTATTACTCTGTAGTACATATTTGTTGACAGAACGTCTTTACTCAGAATAGTTTTTCGTATGCAATGATTTATCTTTAAGTTCTAATTTAACACATACTTTTGAATTTTGATTTACTAGCATGATGACGAGGTTCACTCGATGCTTACTGTAAATCTACAATATTCCCCCCTTATTTATTATAATAGACCATACAGCTGGTACCATGGATGCGTCGTTTTACGTTTATGTAGTGACAGTCATACAGGATATCTCAACAAGTTGTCACACATTTTTCTTATTAATATTTTTGGATAATTATAACTGAATGAGAAAGCCAAAACTATTATTTTGTATAGACTTTAATCAAAATGAAAAAAATGAAATATTCATATTGAGACTTCTTAGTCCATTTGACGAACTGATATTTGTAAACATGTATTTTTAAAGTTGAATTACTAATTTCCGTTAAGAATTTTTTATAGTTGGTCGAGTATTAAATTCAAGGTTAGAGATAGGTAGAAGTATATAAGTAAATTTTATTATGTGAGTAGGTATGGAGACATATTTTTTTATTGAATCAAATGAGATAAAGTGAATTTTATTTTACTATATAGGTACTTGCAATATTACAATCTATTATAATAGTACATATAATCTGAAGATTTATAACTCATTGGATACTTAATAGAAAAATAACTAATTGCTCAGAAAGATCAAATGTATAAATGATAAATTAAACTATTAATCACTTTTAAATTGTAATAAGAATATTAATTATATATTTCTAACTGTGTTTAAATGTGGTTTTAAGAATAAGTTACTTGAAAAGTTTTTTTTGTAATAGGTACCTACTACACGGCTATACATGACCTAACACTTAAAAGTTTAATAAATTGTATTAAACTTGTTCTTATTAAAGGCTTAAAGCAATTTAAGTATTGTACATTCAATTTAATTTTAAGGAACAATAGTATAAATGTATTTGTAAAATATTTTCATCGGATTACTTTTCTTTTAGGTACAGTAAGCAATGTATACTAGTTATTAAATTAATGAAGTGTAAATAAATTTAACTACATTTTGAGACACAATATAGACGTATATTATAGTGATAAACATATTAACGCTTAAAATTTTTGTTTTTAATTTAAATAACACGATTGATAATTTCTTTAAAATTTTATAATCATAACCATTATTAATATTTGGCTTGTAATGAGATTTGTGAAATTATCCAAGCGATTAAATCTAATTTCAGTATTAGCTTTATGTAATATTAGAGATGCACATAATTTTATAAAAACATATTTGTGTAGACAAAGAACCAAATTGTATTTTGTTTACCAGATATAACTATAGTCTATAGTCGTCAACTGTAACTAGTAGAGAATTCAAATATATCAACCTGTTGATAGTCAAAATAAAAAAAAAACAAACCAAATATATAAAATATCGTATCTAATTTTTGTAATACCTAATAAGAAACAGATGTGAAAGATCTTCTTAATAATTTTATATATGTACAGTGGACATGTGTGTATTCTTTTTTTTTAAGTTTTGTACTTTTTGTGGTGAATATAAGGTGTTGTAACGACAAATATTACATATTTTTTGTGTATTTATTGTTAAAATGCACAATTGCTTTGTGCGGGTGCTATATATGGCAGCCAGGTGTTTGTTGGTTGATAGACATTGAGTTTTTGTATGCATATAATATGTATATGTATATGTGTGTGTGTGTGTCGGTACATTTTCCACGGCACTCATCGATTGACGGGCCTTATTGTAAACGGAGTTTTTCATTCGGCCAACGCCGAATTCATAAGTCACGCCAGGACTCGAAATCCATTGGAAAATTCGTTCCGCACCGAGATCCGATTTGGCTCGATCCGCGTGAGACACCATCTGCTTTTGGCAAAAACCATTGTCGTAAAATCGCCAATGCTGTGATACAAACGAACGTCAAAAACACCACTTGTATTGTGGTATGTCATTTCGGCGGCGAAGAACAATACACTTTTATTTGACAAGCTCCCATCTGTCGTCAGAAAAGCTCGGGAAAACGTGGTGTTTGTGCTGTAAACCAGATGGCGAGACAGATTATGTGTAACTTTTTACTAAACATGCTTTTAAAAATAATATATTATATTTGGATAATGATAGAATGATAGAATGACAAAATATACTATTTATATATTTTGTATGGTGGTATTTTCAACTTAAGTAAAATTGCATTTGCATTTTTTTATTATTTTATTTAATATTTTACCCATAATACGTACGTTTGTTTTTCCAAAATGATTAAAACAGTATATTACTATACAGACATTTTTTTTCTTAAGGACTTTTTTTAAACTATGCTCAGCTCATCTATTTTTAGTATATCGATACCATTATGATATTTTAATTGTTACTAATATATAAAACAATAAAACATTATATTTAGCAATAATATTATTTACCCGGTATAGTTATCTAAAGCACCGATTTTATTTTGAAAAATAAAATTGTACTATATTGTATTATAATTATTTTATACATAATTTAATATTATTATTTAATTTACCATAACTTATAGTTATCAAGTTTATAATATTGATAGAACAATATAATTTAATACGGGTAAAATTAATGCGAGACGAGATTCAATAGACAATAATACAATATACTTGATCTCAGTCGTTTGGAATTATTACTACTAACCTTTATGTTTAGTCTATAAATATAATAGATTCTGACAGATTCTTTATGACTAGTACATATTAAAAATAAATATTCTACTAAAGTAACAAACAGAATTAATGTGTCCCTAATCACGGGATTTAAAACTTACGTTTCACTTTAATACCAGCTTAGGTTCCATCCAGTTTTGTTTCCATTCAAGTTCGGTATTCAGATTATGATGGCTCCTGATGTGGCCATAGGGGCGATTTTGGTTAAAATAGCATCGAGGGTAGACGAGGGTATACGTATTATGGATCCGACGTACACAAACTTGTCAATCATTCTAAGAGAAAACATTCCCCTCGCCATTGGCCACCATTCCCACGAAAGCTTAAAAACATTTGGTCTTTTATCAAAAACAAACATTAAAATGTCTTGTGTCAAACGTTGATGTATTTAAGCATTGACTTCACTAGATTACATTTTTTAAATAAATCCTTAACTGTCATTACTATTTTAATACTTTATTGCAATCTTACATTAATATTTATACATATGTATATTGTATATTTCTTAAATATATCAAATAAAAAATGTGACTATAATTCATTGTATATTAATTATATGACATAATTGTAAAATACAATCATGTAAACGTTTGCGAAAAATTATCTTTCGACTTAACAATAATAATTAATAATTAATTATAATATGGTATTATGTTAAAAAATAAAATATTGTCAGTAAGTAAATTTTGAACCTCGAAAAACTTCGAATGAATTAATCAATATAATATAAAATTAATATATTTTTTTTTTTTTTTTTTATTATTAATTTTATAACGTAGAGAAAATCATTATTACCAGTCCGGCGATAACGTTCATCATGAACGCACGGTCATTACGCTCGCTCCGTTATCTGTTTTTCATACGCTAATATTATATTATTACTTTCTGCCGTTTACGTTTACGTAATATGGCGGCCCAATCGTCGAATAATCGTGTCACAACTAAAACTTATTCAACTTCAAGCAAAAGAAATCTTTCGTCTTCTTCGCTCTCACCCAAGCCAGATGATAAGAAATCAAAAATATTCATAACTCCTAACCGGTACTCAGTCCTCACCACACTTAAAGACTCAAACGACAACACACAGCCAAACAAAACTCAAACTCATACTCAAAATATCCTACCAAAACCACCAGCAGTTTATATCAAAGGCGTGAGTAATTTTTCCAGTTTCACCTCAAACTTGATGAAAATTTTCAATACAACAGAATTTATCTGTAAAACCACACCTTCTTACCTGATCGTCCATACTCATTTCTATGAGCATTACAGACTACTCATTAAATATCTAATTGAAAACAGCATCAGTTTTCATTCATACCAGCAGTATGATAAGCGTCCATTACGGGTGGTGATCCGCAATCTCCACCCTTCTACCTCTACTGAAGATATAATTACTTCTCTATCGGAACTGGGACACCAGGTTACCCACGTTCATAACATTAAGCGCTCTTCCGATAAATCACCTCTACCTCTATTTTTCGTCGACCTCAAAATAGCCACCAACAACATGGATTTATATAAAATCGAGTATCTATTGCACACCAAAATTGTTGTCGAAAAGCCCCATCCACGTAAAGGCCCACCTCAATGCCATCGTTGTCTGTCTTACGGGCACACTCAGGGTTACTGCAACCACATTCCACGATGCATCAGATGTGGCGAAGAACACAGATCTGACGTATGCACTATGTCACCAGAATCTCCGGCCAGGTGTGCTTTATGCCAAGGTAGCCACCCTGCCAATTACAAAGGCTGTCCCGTTTATGAAAAACTTAATTACAGACCACCTCGTCGTAAACATTTCATATCTACTCCCAAATCTCATACAAACTTCCTTAAATCCACCTTAAATTCCAATACCGATAAACCATCATATGCCGAAGCCACTTCCTCCAATCATAACCATTCCCACCTATCTCCTAATATAGAAACTTTATTTACATCTTTTATTACCGAATTCAGTGCAATCATAAAACCCCTCCTGTCTCTCCTAACGGCTTTATTAAATAAAGGTAATTTGTAATTCCATATACCGTTATACGTCCACCATAATATATTGTATCATTTCATTTTATATTGTTATCTAATCACCAAATTATCTAAATTATGCTATAATTAAGATTCTATTTATTGTAAATCTTTTATACATATATTATATATTGTAATAACTGTCGAACTATAATAGTTATATACTGAAAGTTCTAAATAAAAAAAAAAAAAAAAAAAAAAAAAAACGTAGAGAAAAACAATAACTACCGAAATAATACATTCTACTATTTACATTATTTTTATTTTATAAAAATAAGTATTCACTATTCTCTAATATAAACAATAGTACGCATTAGGAAATTATAATTATCAATTATCAAAAGACTGACAAATTTGCATAGTTTAATTTTTAATTCAATATTCTATTGTACCTATTGTATTTAATTAGGTATAACTATATTATATTAAATCATATTATATCATGTGCGATATTTTATCGTATATATTACATTTTACTATTATTATTACTTATGTCAATACTTAATTCAAATATAATTGAATATATATTTCTTTTTGTAGCAATAAAGTTATTTTTATTGAGCTATATCAAACGTGCTTTTTAGTAATCTTCGTAAATACGAGTATATTCAGTACATAGTATATTATCAATTATTATCATCAACTATATTAGTAAGTAAATAGTGGATTTAGCGATTAGTGATGTTTCTGAGAAGTAATAGGCCAAAAACAAAATACAATAGAATTATAAAGTATTTACATTAAATTATTAAAAAATAAACAACAAGACAAAGACATAACTAGCCATTAGGAAGTTTGAATTTTTAAAAGAGGAATATCCTTCTCTAAGGAAAAAAACACGTATCGTCAAAAATTTTCGGAGGAAATGTCCGTATACTATTTTACCGTTATTATATTTAGGTGTTAATTTTGTTTTTTTCCACCGGTCTGAATCTCTCTTACAACATTTAATTTTGCTATCCTCGTCTATAATAACATAAATCCACCTATTTTTAGTATTTTTTAAAAATTTTTAGAAAAGCATGGTTTTTATAAAAATACTTTGTTTGACGGGATGCGCCGTATTAATATATACGCGTTAAAAATATAAATTATATGATAGCGGATGTTTCCGAGTTTTTAAAGGTTTAAAAACAGACGTTTATAAAACCGTTGGTAAAATATGTACCCATCATCTTGTTTGTTTTTAATATTAAATTATTCCAATTAGTTTACACTTGTTATGAACAAGGTACGGCGGAAAGTGTATGTACTCAATTTGTTTGTGAATTTTTTATTTTTATTTCGACAAACACGAGACGGCTGACAGAGGTGAGTTATTCCTCCGTTTGCCAACAACTCTCCTATCCAGCCTGCAGTGTTTACACGGAAAAATCATAAAGTTTCGCGCTTGGAATATATTAAGCGAAATTAAGGAATCGGTGTTTTGTGTTATTTTCAATAAAGATTTGGGTAAAATTTAATGTCAGATCCGACGAAGCGAATCGCTTCGGAAAAAAAGAGCCTCGCAGATGTTGCCTAACGGCCACGGCGGCGTTATCGTCGTCGCCGTCGTCCTAGTAGTTGCGAGGAGGGGTGTTAGCTTCTTTCATTCACCACTTTTTTTCTCTTAAAAAAAAAATAAAATTTTCATCATCTTCTTTTTCTAATTGAATTTCTACCAGTAAGTTTCATTATAAAAATAAAAAAAAAAGAAAAGAAACTAATTTGTCTCCTCGAGTTTTGAATATTACAATAAATATTACGAGAATAAAACCGAAGATATATTAATTGAATACTCAACTTTTGATATTACCCAGAATTTATTAATTATTATGCGTTTATATAAAAAAAAATATTTTTTCGACGATTTCTTTATTTTGTTTGTAGTTAATTCAAATGGGCCCCTTTTATTATTGGATCAGATTTAGTTACTTTAATTTTATTCTTATCGTCCATTTGTTATATAGATATCTATACTTTAATAATATATCCGAAAAGTGTTAAGTATAATATTAATTCATCAATATTACATTTACAGTTAAATGTATAATTTAATACACGACAATTTATTATCCATGACCTCGTCACATAACGTGAATTGTATGATATAGTAAATACAATGTTATGCTTATGTAAACATACATAGAGTATGTGAATATGGAACAATTATAGTTCTGAGTATGTTTGGGTATAACTTCACTTCATCTGAAAACTGTAGGTTCATTATACGAGTACGCGTTTTTACGTGTAATATATACGTTATATATAATAATGTGTAATGGGTTTAGCTACAAACTGGATAAAGGTGGGATGTGACTACATAAATTAGTTATATTTAAATTATATTTTCATACATTTTTAAATAATGGAAAAAAGTTTCTGATAACCGTTTATATAATTTGTAGGGCGCAATTTCAATAAAAAAAACTGAGGATGCTGAAGCTCCTCTATCTTTTTTTATAATGTTATCTCGAGGTTATGGATACCTGTTACTATTAAAATCTAAATTAATATGAAACAATTTGCTGGTGCTAATTTAAAAATTGGGGGTGCTAAGCATACCCAAACCTAAGCCCCCCTCAAATTGTGCCTATGCGTATTATTAAATTCTACGTGAATAATTATCAAGGACCCAATTTAGTGATTTAGTTATACACGTTTTCATCGTATAACTCAGTGTCTATTTATATTAGCCATTCTCTTACGCTATCGGATTGTTGTGACATGCGCTACGTTTGTATTATTGCATTATTATTTTAGCATCGCCGTTGCGCGTCGACTTGTGATCCTCAGTTCGTCGTTATGTATAAGAATATGGTCTCCCCTAGCTACTACTCCCGTTTAATAAATAATTTAAATAAACTCTTAAACATTTATTACTATATAGTGTAATAATGTACAGTACTACGGTGTACAAATGTATAAAATATATAAAAATTTGTTCTAGTGATTATTTTACGAACTCTAATTAATTATTGTTAAGGTATTTAATACTTCTACCTTTATGCTAATTACAATAATGCTTAAAAAAAGGAACTGTTGTTTTAATGTTGGCTTAAAAAATTAAAACGTAGATAATACTAAATTTTATTTAATGATCCAATATTATGAGAAAGTGTACATTGTTTGACAAATTTTATAAAATGTATGAATGCCTTTTTGAATTTAATTAAGGTAAAAATCAAGAAAATGTGTTATTATAATATACAATATATTACAGTGTGTTTTATTTGTACTTTTATATTTATATAATTTTAAATACAAGCTCAATAATTATTTTAACTAATTATTTCTCATTGTATCATATTATAAAGTATTGTTTTCAGTAGAATAATTTTTTATAAATATTTATTAATTTTGTTTATCCGTGACTGATTCAACTTCAGTTATAAAACTTAGTTACTAATATCGTTATGTAATTAAATGTTTGTAATGAAAGTTTTATGTTTTACATTTTCACATAATTTTTTAAACAATTGTATGTACATTTTCATCATTAAAATAAGTAAAGTTAGATTGATACAATCAATTTACAAACACCAGGAAAAAATTTAAATGCATTTTTTTGAAAGTTTAGATAACTATGAGTGACTAAAGATGGTATGAATAAATCCACGTAGACGACCGTGGTTTGCAAAGATACATAAAAGAGCTTCTCTATAAGCTACTTTAGTTGTTCAATCATCTCGGGCAGCACAATTTATCTGTCATCCAGCACTTGAATATAATTCTCTATTATTTATGATTTGTCTTTTCCTTTTTCGTGACGAACGTTTTTACGTCATTTTTACCCCATCAGTTCTGATTTGTATTCCCGTAGCAAAATTCGTTACATCTTATTGTACTTTCAATTTATTACTTGTAGGCCTCTTTCCTCGTATCAGTTTTGCTATCTCCTGTTTCCTGTTGTACAGAGGAAATAGCGAATTACCAATGTCTTAAGTAGGAAAAACAGTGGATCATTAGGGTACAAAATGTGAAATTGTTTAATATTATTTTATTTTAATTCATAAAAAAATTAATAAATTTCTCTCTGTACTCAAATTTCAACAGCAAATTTTTATTTTATTTTTGTATTAATAAATCATGTAAATTTGAATTCACTAATAAATGATTATTGTAATTGAAAATATAGGTACCACAGATTACATTAAACCTTAATTATTATTGAAATTATTTAGTAAAGAATATTGAAAAAATTAAATTTTACTTTATGATAAAAATATTTAAGATAATATAGTAATTTATTATTATGATAAGCATTATACAACATGTGGTGTATTCAGCGATGATATTTTAAATTTTAAATATAAGGTTGAAACACCGAAAGGGTCGATTTTTAAAATAGAATTTTTTGATAAGATAAGAATACTCACACTCACTAAATATTATTAGTTTGAAAACAATACGTTAGTTAGTAAACATATAAACATGGTAGAAATTAACCGGCTTTTGTGTGAAAATACTTTTAAAAAAAATAGCGACAGTTATCTTGACTACTCACATTTCATTTTATGTTCATTTCAACACTAAATTACATGATCCAATAGTAGGAAGCTAGTAAGAAAGAACGGTTATCTTAAGGAAATCATTTTTTTAAATATAAATTACATGTTATCAGGTGAATTACGTTGTCATCTACAATTTGGAAAATATATTCAGGTAAATTAATATATCATAAAATATATAATAAATTTATTTAAAACCAGTACCAAAATTTGTACAGATTCGTAGACCCTCTCCTCAATCCGTAGAAAATCAACATTTAATTTTGGATGCCAGAGTAACGTTACTCCAGCCAGCGTAATGCACTCCGTGTTATCTATATTTTATTCTAATATAATATAAACAATAAATATTCATTTTTTTTTCTATTTAATTATAATGGCTAACATTAGAAATCGTCAGTTTTAATGTTCCACACTGTACTTTAAGTAGGCAATTCATTTTTATTATCAATATACCTATCATTTCCATTTTCACGAGAATTTAAATTTAGGAATAAATAATGAAATTATAATTGTAAATATATGTGTATTGTAATATTATTCTCTGTATAATATAATTATTACTGTAAGCTATTTTATAAATATGGTACTTATCCTTATACACTTTTATATATAATTGTATGTATATAGTATTATATTGTTTTATATATAGAGAGTCTTATCATAACTCATGCAAATAATACTAAAAATGTTTCCACTACATAATATAATTACTATAACTTAAGTACAATTCATATTCTATTTAACATTTTAATTTGTATGCTAGTGTAATTATTGTCATATATACAGTATACGCTTATACTAATAAACTATATTTTCATCATAGTTTGGTAGGTACTTGTTTAGGTAATTGAATTTTATAAAAATAGTGTTAAATTTGTTCAATGACAAGTTTCAGAAATTTAATTGCATAAAAAATATATATTATATCGTTTAAAGTGCGTATTTTTTAGTTCACAAAAAACAAAATTATAATGATATAGGTAATAATTAATAATTAATTTTTAAAGAAAAGTATTACTCGTGTTATAATTGTATTATTTTTAAATGTATTATTTAAATGACACTCGAAAAACAATGTCTTTTGTCTTAAGCATTTACAATATTGCAGACTGCAGTATAAGTGTGTAACATGTGTTTTAAATTATAACTTTGATCATGGTATTTACTAGGACATATTGTTATTATATACATATACATTGTAAATAAATTTGTATTTAAACAAAATAAATACTTATTTTTACTTATTGTTTATAGAATATCATATTATATAATATATAATATGCATTAATTTAATAAATGTTTATAATATCCCAATACTTATGGTAATAATATGTGACTTTTGAAGTTTTTATTTTTTTTAAATTTTAAAAATAAATGATTTACTGATTTTAGATGCATATACATTTGGTAAATTTGGTTATCTACCATTTTTTTTTTTTTGTGAGTTAATTTATATTGTATACCTATGATATGTGTGTGTGTTATAGTAGTTATAATTTATATAATTTATTATCTAGAATATATCAAAACAAATGTTAATTAAGAAAAAAGAGTTTAAAATAAAAAAATAATCAATTATAATGTAAATTAAATATTATCAATTAATCTTAAGTGGCCAAGACATAAAGATTTTTGAATTTTAACCCCGGAAATCATGCAATTCATTTATAAAACACATAAATCACATTAATTATTTAACAACTATGGATGTGGTATTTTAAGTTGCATTTCATAAATTAAGTTTATTACTACTGTAGTAGATAAGCCTACACTAAAAATATTGTTTTTTTTTAGTTTAATTTTTTTTTTCAATGCATTCTTTAGTATGACCCTATTGTTTAATAATAAGATATAAAAAACCTTCTTGCGATCATGGTGAATTTCCGACTACTAAACGAATTTCAACAATAAATTATAATTCCATTTGCAATTTTAAAAGAATTTGATGACCTAGTTTATGTTAATGTAAAGAAACCCAAATAAATTAAATACTTCAATAATTAGTAAGTAATTCATTTATGAGGTATTTTTAAAATTTTAAAATTTTAATATTATTGTACCATTTCTAAATATCAACATAATATGATATCATATAAATATAAATATAATTTCATACTAGCCGAGATTATAAAGTAAAAGAAGGAATACGGGGACATGTGTCTGTCACAGATCTCACTACGCTTAAAATAAGCATTATTGTAAACCACATATTAATGATACGAATAATTTATAAATTCTTGGTAACCAAATCAGCAGTTGCAACTATATTATATTATCAGTAAATTAGTAACTACAAATGGCCGGATACAATGGGGATATGAGATATCTAAAATTATGTTTAGAAACCTAAAATTTGAAAATGACGTTGAAATGGATTGCGTTACAGAGAAATAATCAAATTTACATGTTATTATAATATAGCTACGCTTTATCAATAATATATTATATTATTATATAAAGGGGAAGTGCGATGACTATTGACTATATTTTTCACGGTATCAGGATTAAAATAATTATATTACAAATTATAATAAATATAATATGAATTATGTTGCGTAGACATATTTTTTGATTTGACAAAAAAAGATCTTTTCATAGTTTCATTAAAAATAAAAAATAAAAGTATTTTTCTGGTTTAGTTTTAACACTTTTTGTATGATAATATAATATTTTTTTCGTGTTTATTATTAATATAGGTTATAAGCTGAACAATAAGTGTATTCATTTTACAATGATGTACCTATATTTTTTTTATGTGTCTTTCATCACCTTTTGGCTACTGGAGTAGTAAAAATTCTTTGATTTTTCAACTTTTGGGGTGAGTTACGGTAGCAAATTGGATCTAGTTGGGATTTAATACATTTTTATGAGCATTTGAAGTTCGAATTTTTATGACAACATCTGTAAAAAAATTATTTCTCTTCGTTTTCATCAATTATGTATCAGTATTATTTATTTTACGATTTTGTCATACTATGACCAGATAAATAATAAATTTAACTCATTTCAGTTTCTATACCTATGAACTTATATTTTATAGCTGATAATTAAACTGGTATTTATTTAAATTATTTAACATCTAACATTTAAGTAGATTTCTATATTAGTCTAATGATTAATGATTATTTACTAATAAATTTATTTTTTTATGTTTTGAATAATAATGTTTTAATTATATAACAATTTATCTAGCGTGCAGATTCTATTTAATATACATAATATACTGAAATCAATTTATAGAAATTTAGTTTAGTTTCATTTATTATAATATGTTGCAAACTACAGTTTTTATTTTACAATAAACAAAAAAAAAATACATGTTTATGTTGGATGAGAATATAAAATAGGTTTACAATATATGTAATAAAAAAAGGTGTATGTTAGTACCAAATAAATTCACTTATAAATATTTAATAGGAATAGCAGTTTTAGTTCAAAAACAACTTGATCAGTGTAAAGTATATTATATATTTTTTAATATATAAAATATAAATATATAATATGGAATATTAATGAGTAATGACTTAAGTATTGTTACCTAACTATTAATTATTATATGTTTTTATCAAAGTAAATTTAGTACTTAAACTAGCCATATAAAAATTAATATTCTATGTGAATAATATTTATTCATTTAACAACTCATTAGATATATTTTATTTTGTACAATTTGAATAAAAAAAACTAAAAAAGTCGAAAGTTCAATTATAATATTCTTGAAAGTAACTGGGAAGGCTTATTGTTTAGTACTCTTATCCCGTATGGTTAAGTGAATGCATTTTGCAGTTGAACATAATTTACGAATAATAATAAACGGCAATGACTAATGACAAAATGCAATTTATTTTTACATGATTATTATGATTAATTATTGAAATTATGAATTATTATCGCAAATTAAAAAGCTTATTTTAAGTATATTAGATGCCAGAGTTTAAATAAGCAGTGTTTAAAATGTAATAGAAATTTAAAAGTATTTGAGAAAATTTAATCTATAGACTTAATTATTTATGTAAATTTAATTAAAACATTTTTAATTTGAATGAAATTTTCATGATCGCCCGACGACATGACTGTATAATCTAAAGTTTGATTATTATTTTACTATATATAAAATATATGTATATGTTTATGTTACCGACAGCTTAATCTCTAGGAAACAATATTTTTTTCAAGTTAATACTAAGATCATTACTACAAGCCAGTATTCATATTCTCAGAAAAATCAGGAAAATATTATTTTTCCGATTATTACAAAAACTGTTGTGTATAACCTATGATTATTTTAATCTATTTCCGTAAATGCTCCATGGCGGAAAACTAATAATAGTTTTAATCAACAATAATGAATGATGAAAAACTACGTGAAATGATAAAGTTTCGTAATTATTATGATAATAGAATATTAATAAAATTATACATATTTTTGATATATAATTTCTTTGTACACATTTCTTAGTTAAACTAATGAATTACTTTGTATTTAGAGTAATTTAGACGGTTTTTAAATGCCCTATCTTTGTATTTAATATTTTAATGAACGTGCTTTTTTATACTTACTCTTAAGATTCATAACATTATTTTTTGTTTAAACAGAAGATCTACTCGTAAATACATTGTAAATGAGTGCATTGGCAAAAATATACTAAGAATTCCATTGTGCTGGGCTCATTAAATTATTTAACTAAATGGTATAAATTACAACGTATTTAAACAAAAATTATTTATTCTGTAGAAAACTAAAATAATACGTTTTAATTTAATCAAGACAAATTCGTTCTTTTGAATAAAACATTGCATAAATCTGTTTTTAAACATAATTTACATCAAAATTGTATTTATTATTTTTTTTTATTTTTTAAATTATCATGATTGTTTAATTCTTAACGATTTTTGTTTCAACATAATTATATTTTTGTAGATATCCTAGATAAAAACACTTTACTCATGAATTTCTTTTTATGGATAAGTGTCTAATAAAAAATATGAATATTTGTATACCTCAATTTTTATTACAGTGATAATTACATAACTAAATAATCATCAATATAAAATTATTTAATAGATTATTTTTTTTAAACATAAGACACTCCTTAATGTGACAATATTGTTATATTATACAAATTAAAATATTTTTAAATATAGTTTGAAATATTATAATATTATAAGGCTTCAATGTTGTTAACTTTTTATTAGCACATTTTAAGCTTTTCATTCTTAATGGTGACCCATATTTTAAATACATACATTTAATATCAGGAACCAGAGTATCAAACATTATCTAAAAAATGTAATACACCAATATTTCTTTTCTCTTGTTAGATATCACCTTGAGTTCAGCTCTGTAGTCTGGTTTCCTAGTTATTCTTCATTTAAAGAGGCGATTGAAAAAGTTCAATATAAATTTTTAAAACTTATATGTTTTAAATTGAATATACCTGTTACATCCAGTTTGCAAAACTCGGTTTTCGGATTTACAAGTTTTAATCTAAGAAGGAATGTTGCAGATATTATGTTCTTATTTGATATACTGAATGGTCTTGTTGATTCCCCGGAACTGCTATCTATGATTGGTTTTATAACACCAAATCGCTATTTAAGAAAACCGAATTTGTTTCATATACCATTTTACAAAAACAACTACAGTTCCGCATCTTTTTTCCCTAGAGCTCTCTCATTATGTAATGTCATAGCTGTTCACATTGATTTCTTCTTTATGTCACGTGATTTATTTAAACAAAATGTATACTTAGGTTTAAGTCTTGCAATAAATTAAATACCATGTTTATTATTATTATTATTATTATTATGAATTTACTAGAATTATGCCAAATTAATTCATGTCATAAATTATTATTATTTATTATTCACTTTTATCACTATTTTATTTTATTTTATTGTATTAATATTCTATCATTATTTTATCCTAACATTGTTAACTCTTATTTTGTCATATTGAATCTTACACTTTCTGTACTATTATTACCAAAGGGTACCTACCCGTTTAAAATGTATAAATTAATAAATAAATAAATATGAAATACTAAAATAATATTGAGTTATTTGCTTGTTATTAAAAAAATATATTAACTACAGAAACTTAAAATATTGTACTATTACTTAAATTATGATTGTGTAATGTGTATGCACAATATCGTATAATGTATTTTTTTTAATTTAATACATTTAAGGCTTATTTTAAGCACATTATAGGTATTTTGAATTTTCGACTTTAATTTTTTCAATTAAAATTTGTTAAAAAAGTTTAATAATTGAATAATATAAAATTGTTTATAAGTTGATCTTACAGGTATACCTAGTTTTTAAAAATATTAAAAACAGATATACACAATTTTCTTATAAACATTTGTGCTTTTGGTTTTGATAAAATTGAATATTTAAACAAAAAAGAACAATTTTCATTCTGATTTTGGTTATTAAAAAAAATATCAATCCTAACAACTCAAAACTTTCCAGCATTAAGTATATTAACAACTTATATTATACACTACACAATTTAAAAAAATATTTATACTAATTTATACCACCAATTTTTTTACTTTATTATATTATAGTTCGTGGGTAGAAGTTAGTATAATACGAGTAGTATTCAACATGACAATATAATATATTAAATGTTCTATTCAATGGTTTTAATATAAAATGATTAAACATACTATACTACTTATACAAAAATAAATATCAAATACTTCAAATAGTTCTTAATATAAGAATTAATTATAAAATATCTTGAATATAGTAGGCTGATACCGTTTTCGTTCATAATTGCTTTTCGATAAGATACTAGACAGCATAGTAACTTTCCGAGAGTTTTTCTTTAAAACAGGTACTTGGAATATTGGGAAAATCCTATTAACAAAATATTATAATAAAATGATAATTCAACATTATTTTTATTTAATGGACGCCATAGCCAAAACATCTTTAAACTTATTTTCCCTTTTTTTTTCACATTTGTAATTAAATTTACAGTATTTACATTTTTAGAGGGAGATTTGGGTATAGTGTTAAAAAAGTGTAAAAGTCACATATTAAAGTAATAACTGTTTTTGAGACTTTAAAATTTCAATTATAAATGTGCCAACTCTCGTATTTTAGTTTTAGCGTTTTGTTGAAATGTTTTTTTTTTTTTTTTTTTAATTTTGATTTCTGCGTGAATACATCTAAAATGTAATCATGTCGTGCACCATGATTTTTATTTATATTTTTTCATGTAGCCTATAAAGGTATTTGATATTTTTGAATCTTTTAGTCACTAAATATAATGATTATGTAATAATTTATTGTATTTGCTAAATTTTTGTTAAAATGAACCTATTAACCTTTCATTTTTTATAGAATTATTTGCATACAAAAAAATTAATTTGAAAATCATGGTTTTATTAAAATTATTTTAATAAATGTACTTCAGCATTAATTCGTATAAAAATTGAAAATAAAGAAAATGGTGTAATTGGTGTAATATTATATTTATCATTGTCATAGAAGGTGATCAAAAACCTAAATTAAAAAGTTGATATTTTTTTAAAAATACTTTTGTGTTGTTAAATAAGATCTTTTATAATTTATTATGTGAAATTATAAAAATTATTTAATTTCTAATCAAAAAGGTGAAAAAATTGTTTTGCAAGTCAGTTCAATGTGTCAATCCGTGTTAGAGTAAGAATGTTTTAATTATTATATTATACTTTTTTTTCATGTAATATTCAATGCATACATACTATAGTATAATAGGTTAACTTATAGGTAATCTAAAGCTTCTAAATATAATTATAAGTTGTATAGGAAACTTTAATGCTTATAGTTAGATTACAACTGTACTGCCTATTGTACGTTTACGATTACGTATACGTTTTTGATGTATTTGTCATTTGATATTGTTAATCAGATTATAGTTTACAACAAATATTGTAAACAATTTATTGTAAATATTATAATGATCCGTTGTAATTATGTGTGTGTGTGTGTATTTATATTTTATGAAAATAATATAATATTATGATCACCATTCACCATAAAATATTAGTGATTTATAAATCGTCATTTACTGACGAAATGAATACAACTATTATAGAATACAATATAACATAATATTAAACCTATATGGTATGAAATTACGACTTTAATCTATTTTTACTACACAATTTAAGGATTTAAGTCGTTTGTGTTTCCCCGTTACCGCTGCATATGTTTTTTTCCGGTCTCGGTAGATCAGATCGTGCAAAACAATGAATACCGCTCGCCCGAGCAGTGACGGCGTTTCAAGAGCGAACATTCACACACACCCTAACGTACAATACCGGAAAGCGGAAGTTTTATAATTTTCATGTATGACATTTGCCACAGGGGTCAGCCTTTAAGCCAACCCATTACGTATGTTTGACAGCTGTCCGGGCGGCGTGGACCGTATCCACCGAACTGTGACTCTATATGGTACACATATACATTTATATACAGTTTTTTTTTTGTACATACATCCCTCCCGCCGAAAACCTTTCCGCGGTCGTCGGAATGCGAAAAACAATTTCTATCCGTTGAGCCGGGGTTATGTTGCGCGTGTATACTCACGGTAGGATTAACAAAAATTTGATTTCCTCGCACAGTCTACGTTTTCCGCATGACAAATTACGGGCAAGTGTATAATAGAATGTAGAAAATAAAAAAAGCATTAGGCTGCGAACACGTTCATCTCTGACAACAAAAATCGTGACATTTCAAAAAGATGACTTGACTCTGTTAGTATTTCTAGTGAATGTTTTACACGCACAACATCAAAGCAATTAACTGACAAATTAATTGATTTATTATTAGTACGAGCCCACTGCAGAATGATAATAATAATTACGTTTGTACATTATAGCGACCTTTCAATACGGATATTTTGAAAGTCACGGATAACAGATGTGTAGACTCTATTAATCAAAAAAAAAGTAGTATACCTAACAAATAAAAATATATTATTTCCTATGACATAATAATATGATTGTACATTGTGATGATCGTATATTGACATAGTATTGTAATCGCATATTCATATAACGTGTGAGTGTTTTACTATATTACTTTACAAGTATAAAACTATTTCGATCGGTAGAATAAAAACCAAATGTAAATGATTCATTATTTCAATTCGTCTGCGATGACTGCGATGATATTAAATCTATAAGCTCTAGATTTCTCATGGTATGT
Organism: Rhopalosiphum padi; assembly: GCF_020882245.1. NCBI lineage: Eukaryota > Metazoa > Arthropoda > Insecta > Hemiptera > Aphididae > Rhopalosiphum > Rhopalosiphum padi. The sequence goes on from NC_083597.1 coordinate 33,486,387, forward strand.
ATATGGTGATGATTACAAAATAGTAAAATACAATATTATTGTAAGATTATATTTCAATCGGCAAAGGATAATAATATGAAACGAATTGAACAGGAATAATGTTCAATATTCATAGGTCAAGAAGTACCTACATAATATTAATCCTCTGTATGCTCGTGATACTATCTTCGTCATTCAAATTGAATCTATTATTTAGATGTTGAGATAATTGATTATTTAGTTTACAAAAACCATCTAAGTAGGTAGGTATTTCACTGTCTTCCCGGAGCCAGAGAATCATTATAATAGCTTAAATCACTGTAATCTTTGATACGGTCCCAGATTGCAGTCGTTTGTTATCTGCAAACACGTCTACCACCGACTGGTACCTATATTTTCTCCACAACCACCAGCCCATGGCAACCGAGACCCACTCAGTACCCTACGTGCTGTGCGAAGAGGTCATGGAGGAGTCACCGCGACATGGTAACCAACGCCGCCGTCGCACCGCACCGGTTGTTCCAGTCATTCGATTCACCGAATAATATTAATATGGTCGCGTGTGAATTATTATTTGGTTATGGCTCTCACTTTTCATGCTGTGCGTGGATATAATTTATTTTAATCTTCCTTAATGTATTAGCGTTCGCCTGAGCCTGCAATACAATAAGCCTATAACCGTTTAACGGAGAGAGAGAGAGAGACTTAATAATAATTCATTTATTTGATAATCGATATTGTTTCGCCACCAACACCCATATAACAAACACCGACGCGCTGGATGGACCGTGACATCTTTGTATCTACCGAGTATCGGACATCGGTTTACGCTTACTTTCCGTTAACTGTACGCATTATCAACAGGTTTAAACATTTTACATGAACATTTGCGTACTAAAAACGATCACGATGAAAATATTGATTATTGTAATTAGGATTTTTATGCATAGGTATGTTTTTTTTACAGGCATAATTTTATTACAAAATAAAGGTTGTACAACAAAGGTACTATTGTTTAGTAAGTAATAATATGCTATGATGTTTATGAATAATCTATTTTTTGTTATGATTATTTTTGCATCATATCGACAAATTAAACTATGTAAATTAAGATGCTTGTTTTTTTTTTGTGTATGTACGAAAAAAACTATATTATGGTAAGCTATATTAAACTGATAATTTACATTCAATTAAATCAGTGATTATCTTTTATAAAAAGCAATAAAAAATTCTATGTTTTTATTTGAAAGTGATATCATTAAAAAATATTTAGCTTGAATTAAAAGTAATATACATTTATATCTATTTGAAAATTATAAGATAATTAATAAAATTCACTTAATGATAGTTTGAAAATTATTATAAATAATTCAATTGAATATTTTAGCATGTTTTTATTGCATATTTCATTAAGTTATTTTGACAATATTACGTAAATGTATATTATACTAATTTTAACTACTTTAATGATTATCCATTATAACTGGAAAAAATTCACAAAAAATAATTTAATAAATACAGTTACCTATTATTAGTGAAAAATTTTAAAATAAATATTTAAGAACTTACTATATTTATTTAGTGTTTTTGTATTTTTTTCTCACTTATACGGTTGTGTTGTGTTACAGTAACATACTTAACACATTACCATTTGTAATTTTTAAAACTGAATATTTTAGAGTATGCCAATGTGATAAATTAAAAACTTTTATTCCAATGTACATGTACGTGATCGACTTTATTTTTACTGTAGGTGTATAACACTTCAAATGTAGTATTGTATGCGAAAATTATTTGAGACTAAATTTATTCAAGGCAAAATACTATTGGTGAATACTAATTTGCAACTGAAAAACTCGGTCGTTTCAACTTGTGTATAATGAATTAGTATGTAGGTAACTAAATTGTAATAATAATGTTGTGCCAACTTCTGTACAACAACTGTAACGATTGTAACTACTTACCACAAATGGAAATAGTGTAAAAACTATTCCCGTTTAGGTATATCACCTTAAAATAATAACACTATAGGATTATAGTTTAGGAGTTATTGAGTTTTTTTTTTAATCAATAATATTTGGGGTCCACAATTCTGGTCCAGGTTAGGTGATTAGGTTTTTTGCCTCTTCTTAAAACAAACCATTGAACATACAAATTGGAAAATAGATTTTTAAAAATGTATTTATTATTTATTTTTATATACCTACTGATCTAGTTAAATTGCTATTCATTTTACTACAAATTTTTTTTTTTACCCTTCGATATTATTTTTTATTTCGTAAATTTTAGAATATAATTAATAAGTAGAAATAGCCCAAAGCTGACATCTTAAAGTTTTCTCATGAACTCTATAATTCAACAAAAGAGATGTGATTTGATATATACAATTCTACGAGATACCTAATTGTACTAGTCTTCGGGCGATTTATTTAAATTTATATGTTTCTACAAGTGATTTTTTATTTTATTTTTTCTTATTCAGTTGAATCATAATATAATGCTTTGGTATTGTGAACTTGAACCGATAATACTTACTACAAATAATAAATAATATAGTATGAGCAATACAATTTACCCATATATTATTTTTCATGTAATATAATATGGATATTAAATTATAACACTTTTTACCTTTATTTCTTAGTTTCTTAAAGTAAAAACTATTAAAAATAAGTATACAAATTTAATAATAATTAATTTATTAAATTTAAATGTCCTAAGTTTTCATTTCAAAATTGAAAAATGAACAAAATTTAAAAATAATGAATATTATGGTATAGTGAAACATCGACAAGTCGAAAACCTTTATAAGTCGACATAAATGTTCGTTTCTTCGAAAAAACTTTGATTACTCAAAAGAAAATTATAACTAACATGAATATTTCGTGTAATAAATATAGAAAAATAATGATGATTATTTACTTGTTGTTAATTTTTACAACTATTATCTAATCGACATTTACGTGCCAATAATTTAATCAGATTGTTATTTTATAGTATTTGTTGTAATACATTACGTATTATTTATTTGATTTATTTTACTGTCACCATAATCTATATCAGTATTGTTAGTAGCGATCTATTAACCACGTAAAAGTGGTAATGTGCATATTTTAATATAAATGTGTAAAGTTTAAATGTTAAGTGTTGGAAATAAAATGATTCCACAAAATTTAAAAACAAAATATTGAAGAAAAACAAGGGATTCTTGAAGCAGTGAAAATTGGAAGAAAGAAGAAGGATATCGCTGAAGAATTTGGAATACCAGCAAGCACACTATATCTACCATAGTAAAGAATAAAAAGGAAACCTATTCGAATTTTTAGACGTAGACAAATTTGCAGTTAAGTGGTTTCATCAATATAGAGATGGCATTGATGGCAATGTTAGTATCAGGAGTTTTATTTTTAAAAAAACATTAAATTTCGCAAATTGATTGTGAGCAATTCAAAGCAATAAGTAGCGGATGGCTTGCAAAATTTAAAAATAAACTACTTAGAAAAATATATGGTGAAAATTCAGCTGTCAATGATGAATTACGGCTTACCTATATTATGCTTGGGTAATTGTATGTATATTTCTCTAGTTATCTGATACCGTCTACCTATTATCATTATTATTATTTATTATTATTAATACTACCTAACGACATACCAATACCTAAGGAGTAAGGAAATATTAGGTATTCTACAGTCTAAATAGTGTTGATAAATCGTTTAAAATTTGAGAAAAAATTGGTGGATGGGTACTTATTTAAGGTAGTTGCTTCAGAAGAAAAAAAAGTTCACGCCGCCACTGATTTAATCTATAAAGCTAGCTTGAATAATTAGAAGGTTGAGTTCAAATGGTAGTCTACAAGTTGAAAATATAACATTTATAATTTTCTCTAGACTAAATAATACGTGAGTTTGAGTGACGTTTATTGTATAATTTTAGGGAGAAAACATTTAAATCTTTTATTGTATTTGATGTGTACGTATAGCCATAGTCGCATAGGTAGGTATACTGTGTAGATATTAGTTACCGGTAAGTTATCAGCGTTGCGACGATGCAGTTTATGGTCGAATAGTCCTATAGAAACGTGTTGTCACACTAAAACGACTATTTCACTCTTCTATTATTCCTTTTCCTTTTATATTTTATGATGGCGCACGAAATAGGAAACAAGAAAAGCTTGCATGTTGTTATATGGGTGCTGAGAAAATAAGCATGTCAAAAAAGTGTGGGAACCTTGTTAAATAAAAGACACAGCCCCGAGATACGGTCTGAAATAATGACCAAACTGTAAACATTTTTTTTTCACCTTCACCCAAACCAGGGTGTGACAAATCTGTGTTTAATATGATGCCGATGTTTTTGAATACTTGGACATACTGTCCAGTAGATATTATTTACTACAACTAAGTGTTCAGTCGAAAAATTAGAGAGATCATAATGAACCATGTCATTGATTTTGATGAAACCAAACTATTTTTTTAGTGGATTGACTATTTTAAACAGTATATAATATAGCGTACACCTAGTGTTTCAATATAGTTTTATTGATTTTTTTTCAGTATGAGAAAGATGTTTTATTTTCTTAATAATTACATTTTTACGTTCATAAGGAATTTTTTTTTAACAGTTTCAATGATTTTTATTTTCTATTTGATAAATAGTTCATAATAATATATCCCTAGAGACCATAGAAATAGCTGGTGTTGACATTTTGTTTGAGAAAGTCTATTTATATTTAATCTTGTATTATTATAACGTTATTTATTAATTTTAATATTAATAAATATTTATGCTTTAAAAAAAAAAAAAAAAATTGTATATTAATTTAAAATTTATAAAAATTAAACACTGTCTTATCTATATCTAGTTAATCTTATTTGATAAAAGAAAATTATTATTAAAATATTCCATTAAAATTAACCATTTTAATAATAATTTACTTCTCAAAATAAAAATGCGTAGGTTATTTGTCAATTTATCTAAGATAAATGATAAGGTAAGATTCTTTGTCACTATAGCTGTTTTAATTTATATCAAGCGGACTTCCTTATCTTGACAATTTAATCAGTTTTTCAATTTATTACTATTTACTCAATCCTTAGTCAATGAAACCTTTCAAATAATGATAGACTTTAAATTACAATTATATTTATTGAAAACTGCTATTACCGATTGCTTTACAAATTGATTAATATAGGTACTTACTGTTTACTAAACAGTAAAACATTATCCTTACAAAAATCTTTAGTTTCAAATAATTTTGTAAGTATTTTCAGTTTATCCACTGGAAAATTCGTTTAAGCTTTTATTAGACTTTGATACTGTTTAATTGAATTATTCTCTACTTTACTTTGCTAACTAATTTTAATAAGCTTAGAAGTTTTTCAAATTATACATTATTTTGGTAAATAATTGAAACCCTTATATATTTTTTTTTATTAAATAAAATAATACATACCTTAAGTGAAGTATTTACTTTGAAAAAAATTAATTTAATATATTTTGTATTATGACCTATATTGTTCAAATATTAAAATTTTGTAAAATCGTATCTTAACCAATCTTATTTAAAAAATTGATAAAACGAATATCTTTAGAAATTATAAGATTTCTTCAGTGTATGATAAAACTAATTAAATGCTAACCTAACCTACGGCTATCACCTTGAATAAATTCTAGTTAATAATTTAATATAACATATATTAACGGAAGAAAACGTTTATAGATACAAAAAATAAAATATTAAATACACCAATATGATGTCTAATATTATATAAAATAAAATACTAAATCAGCCCCCCACTCTCCTAAGTATGAATAAAACTTAAAATAAAGTTATTAAAAAATATTAAAATTCCCCGATAATCATATAAGTATTTAACTTTATTTTAAATGTGTTTATTATGATTCATAATATAATGTAGAACTTAGTTTATGCATAAGAAATGTTTTATGAACAATACTTCCTATGAAAATATATATATATATATATATAATAAACCCCATACATTCTAATACTAGTAATATAATTATGTAATTATAAGTATAGGTATAATAATACAGCGTAGTTATAAATTATTGCTTCCTTACTAGTATTATAATATTATATTATTTAAATTTTGTACCTATGTTTTGATTTACAAGAAACATACCACACATTTTTACTTTTTAACTATATTATTGTTATATGCTATGAGTATATTAAACAAAAAATGACTGTGCATTATTGATAAATAAAGGTTGTAAATGATAAAACTGACACATGCAATTTATCATCTATGAAATACATTTTATTTATAGTCAATACCAATAATAAAAAAATGCATTCTTAATTACTATGGTTTTTGTTGTTAATTACGTATTAAAATTAAAATTGTAATATTAATAATGACAACAGTTATTACACGTGTTTAGTTAATTACATTTGTCAGTTATATATCTGTTACATCATATAAAATAATACATTTACATAATAATGAAAAAAACATTCACCATTATTTATACGCCAAATACTAGTTAAAATAAGTTATAACTTATAACTACCGCTAGTTTTATTCGTTTTATTCGCAGTTATTCGTCACGTTCAGACATTGTATACATTATTTATTGTAATAGCTTTTGCACGAGATAATGAGATGTGAGTACGGGGGAAAAAACGATAGAGAAATGTTTTAATAATGTACTGAATCTGAAATGGTAAATCATTTTTAGATATCGTACGCGCAATATTGTTGAGTGAAACTACTGCGAAATGAGTTTCAAAAAAAATGTATTTTTATTTTTATTACATCGGGGTAACGGTGTGTGGGCATAGGCTATAATTTTTTTTTTCCTACTTTAGTATATTATATCTTTTAACTGTCCCGTTCTTCCTACACGGATACACATAAGATATGTAACGACTGAAACGGCAGGAAAATGAAATTTAATGCTTCGTAATACATTAAACGATTACTTTAAGCATATATTATATTAGATTCTGGGAAAAAATGAGGAAGCTGTTAGTTTCATGGCAACGTGTAAGTGTTTTTGTTTATTTTTGTAAATACATTTTTAGGTCAATGGACTATGAAAAGTTTCATTCCACGCGTAACATATGGGATCGACCGGAAATTGAATATCGTCGGTAATATTAATACAATTACGGGGTGTTGTAAAAAAAAAGTGAAATTCTAATAATTAGGTTTAGATAAAACTATAAAAACTAAAATGCAAGTTTGAATGTCATTGGTTATACCTTATGCAATTATATCTGAATGTTTTATAATGATGTTATGCGTATTATTTTTTATTTTATTATTTTGTTATATAGCGTTTAAATTTAAATAAAACTAAAATTGATCTTTTTTATTAAATTTAAAATTCAAAACAATTATCCCAGTCAAATAAATTTGACGAAAACTAATAAAAAGTCGGTATACCATTTTCAGCCATTAACCATCGATGTTAACGTATATTATATAAACACGTAGAATAAACCATGGTCAGTCATGAATTTATCATGCATGAGTAAAAACTCAGCTACTGTCCATTTCTATTTTATATTTTTATTCGTTACTGGTTTGGGTATAATCTACTAATTTACAATATTTTTGAGCTATGTAACTGACTCTTATTTTAATTTAAATTTATTATATTATATAATTTCTATTTTTTTAAATTTAAATCATAAATTTAAAGAAACACCGGATTTTCTTCCCCTCCTCAAAAAAAAAATCGCAGATTATTAAATGACACGAATTATAAGTTAAATAATGAACTAACTAAAAACTCTATTCTATAATATCTACTTATCTTACAATATTTTATTTATTATTTATGTTTCATATAATTAATTTCAAAGTATTTTCATTCTTTAATTTTTGCTCATATTTTTAACTCATATCAGTTTCTATTTATAATAACCAATATAAAAATATATTGTATTAATATACCTATTAATTATTAATAGTTTGTCTATTTTTTGTATAATTATTATGAAAGAACCGTACTATAATTCATTATTGTATTTTTCAGTTATTTAGAGATATTTTTGATGCATATACACTTAAACCATAGAACAATAAAAAAACATATATATTTTTATTGACTATAGGAAGTAATGCAATATAACACCAACAATGCATTATTGTTCATGTTCAATTTTATACACATCACTACGCATTGAAATGGGGTAGTTAGCGTCCATATAATTTTCCCTGACTTTTTTTTTTAAATAAACATTTCCCAATGTACATATTCAGTAATTGTTATAATATCGATTAAATTTGAAAAATGATCTAGTCGTGTTTAGAAAAACTACCCTTTTGCTCACCAAGTTTATTCCAGGAAAAGGAGTTATCACTAATTTGGCACTTCTTTACAAACGAAAGCCCATACAAACAAATACGTAACGTGTTATTTGTGTTTCCTACACCCGTCAAAACAACAAAATAATATTTTTCTGAAAAAATATTATAACTCCCGTTCAACTGAATCGTCAGTATCAAATATTGGCCATATCGTACAAATTGATTGATATTTATTAGATTCTATACCCAAACCCGAGTGCAATTTAATCGTAATAAAATGTGTAGGTTCGAACCAATGTAATTTTCCGATGTTCTTTAAAAATTACCACCGATTGGTGACTTGTGTGTCTGATTGAGTTCTGAAGTTGCGTGGGTACATAAATAAAAAAAAAAAACTCGTGTAGACTAAATAAACTTCCCGGCGGTCACTACTTACATGCTACCCATATAGTCCGTCGATTACGGCGAGTTACTCATATTCTTTTTTCTATCGTTCCGTACCCATTCTAATTAAATAAATAACATGCAGTTCAATTAAAATCGACCGATGATTGCTCTTCCATTCGATCGCCGCCCGCATACATACACACACACACACACACACACACACACACACACACAAAATTAACTTTAATCTCACAGTATACGAGTAGGCAATTCCGACTGCGTCGGAAACGTACCGCGTTTCGAACAACCAGGCAGGGTCGAGGGAGCTACTCCCCGGTGTGGTGTACATTGGCGTTTTTATACGTTATACGATTTTGTCCTGTATGACCGCGTCGGAGTTTTTATTTCAACACCATAGGTAGTCGTAGTATACACTATAGAGTATATAGGTACGGCTACTGCAAACACCGCCTCCTCTACCGCACATTCGTCGACATCACAACCCCCGCACAATCATACCATAATACGCACTAGACAGTCCCGTGGTTGGTCGTACATCCTCGTATACTGTATACAGGAGCAGTCGCAATATATATATATAAAACATTTCCCTTCGGTCCGGTAATTTCGTAATGTTCGCCGGAGTGAAGGCAAAACGGGGTATATAGACGAAAAAAGAAAATAAGGGGAAAAAACGTCCGAGAATGCCCCGGGGGAGGATTTCGCATAGTATGGACGGACCGAAAGTCCAGGGAGTGCGTCGTGTGTGTGTGTGTGTGTGTGTGTGTGTGTGTGTGTGTGTGTGTGTGTGTGTGTGTGTGTGTGTGTGACGGAAGACTGAAGGGGTCCTGGGGTGGACGTGCGCTGATTTCTTAAACGGCCACGGGCTGCCGGCGATCCTTCATTTCCTTCCTTATCCTTCTGCCGCACACGATAATCGCACGCTGTCCGCGTTTACCCGCTTGTCGGTACAGTACGAATCATTTTTGTTATTGTAAAGATCAGGCAAAATGTACTACCACGACCATCGCTACTGCGGAATGAATAGCCAGTCAGATGTGTCATATTAGTTTTATAATGTAATTATTATAATCGGTCACCGCGCCGTTGACGCTGACAATAATTAGTACTTAGTTTATACTATATAGGTACCTACCTATTAAATAATAAATAATACACGTCGTAATAATATAACATAATACTTAAGTAGCTATATAAATTACGTAAACGTAATGCGATTATTACTGAACGGTGAACACGATATATGTGATCATTCAGTGCCCGATGATAATAATACAATTATTGCCATATCGGAATACCGTAGGCCGATTACTGATATGCATACACTACGAAATATTACCGGGTAATTCCTCTGCACCGACCCGAAGAATTTTCCACTGCTAAACAGCCCTTACAAGTAGATTATTGGACAGAAATTATAAGTATTACATATTTATTATCGATTGTGGTATGTTATGCATTTTACAGGCTTGTAAGTGCACACGGAATTTAACTTTTATATTTATTACCAACGAACCTTATAGATAACGATATAATGTCATTACAATTCATTGACAATGGCTTAAAAAAAAAAAAAAAAAAAAATGTTTATCGAAATTCTTTGAAACGTACACGCGTTTAAACATTGTATCATCATTTGAAAACTGTTTGTAATTCGTTGATTTATTGATTTTTTTTTCATTTGTAATGGCAATTTACTTGCCAGATATAACTTTAATTGAAAACGGTAGACCACAAAAGGTCTAAATCGATTTGCGAATCGAGGTAAACATCATTTGTCTCACCTTAAACTTTTTTTAATGTAATTTGGTCTACATACATCTTTGTGTAATACAAGTTTCTATTGCTATGATCTAATATTTGAAACATTGAAATGCATTTATTTCTTACTCTGTTTATAACTTATCTACTATGTACCTATATCTAAAAAAATAATTCATGACGTCACATCAAAAAAGTAATTTTAAATTGTATGGCCAATTTTCTTTGAATCTATTAGACGATTAGACTTATTTTGATTTATAGTTTAAATTTGATTGTTTTATTGAAATAATAATTAAATCTACCTACAGGTATTATATAAACTACAATAAATCTTTTGTAAGTAATACGGAAAGCTAATTGAATAACCAATCGTGCTTAATTAATTAACCTTGATAGTGCTAGTTTTGTTTACTCATCGCTTAGCTACTTTTCTAGTTTAATATACATGAAATATCAAATATGAAAAAAATTATACTATACTATAGCTTTTCATATTCGAATTTGGTGATCAGCTGACTTCTGTATTACCACTTACGACTTACCTATATCAGATATATGAATTTATGATTTTATGCAAAAAAATAGGCTGTGTAGCATTGTGGATTTTTGATATACCCGGCCAATACGTATTTGATAACAATGATAAAAACAATACATAATAATAATATATATCTATACACTTAAATATTATAAATCTGAAAAGTTTGTATGTTAGAACGTGCTAATCTCAAAAACTACTAAACCAATTCCAATAAAGTTTATATAATTTTATTTATTAGGACTCAGAGGGTGTTTTAAGTTTATTTTTCAACCTCCCATAGGTTTTATGGGGTAACTCACACATAAATTTTGTTTTTTTTTCTCGTAAAAATCGAATATTTTTTTGTTTATATTATACAGGAATGTCATTGGTTACAGAAAAACAAAACAAAATTTGTACACATTAGCCGATTCGATATTCGTGCTATGGGATTTTTAAAAAAATAATATTTAATAATATATTGTTTGTTATTAAAATTTACAACAAAATTAAACGAATTTATGTCTGTAGCTTACAGACAACAAATTCTCAACCGATTTTAACAAAAATTTGGATATTATTCTTAGAGATATCAAAAAAGTAGTTTATAGAGTATTTTGAACATTGTTTAAAAATATATCAAGTAAAAATTGACCATTATTTTTCCAATTAGCTTACAGAGCTAGATATACCAATGCTGATTTGTCCCCGAACTGAGGTACACAAAAATTGAGATACACCAAAATAGCACCATATTTTATTTTTTATTTTTTTCCGGGTGATGTTAGAATATAAAAGTATACAACTAATAATATTATTTATAAAAATATATCATATTAAGCGATAACAGTTAAGTAGCCTACATATCGTCCAGTAGTTCTTTAATTTTTATCATCTGGTTTAGTTTGTCTGTTTATTGCGATTACTTTTCATTATCTATGTGTGTTTAGGTATGGTTTGTATGATGTTACTTTATATTAAATATTATTGACATTTATATTAGACATTATTAAGTTACTGTATTAATTATTAATTTATAATTAACTATCATTAATTCAGTTTTATTTGTATGGCTATTATTACTATATTTTGTTTATAAATTTATTTATCAATACATTTGGAATTCATTAATTTTCAGATAAGTTTAATGAGAATAGAACCTAGAGACGTAAATTTCTAAAAATTAAAATTTATCTTTGAGTAAGTTCATTTTACTTGATTGTTTAATAAATGTATTTGGTATGTTTAACTATACGTGTTAATATACATAATATATTATGCTATACCTAGTTAAATTGTTTAATTTATAAAAAGCTTTAAGTATTAAACAATTATCCGATTTGTAAAGCTATGTTAAATGAATAAGTAATACAATTTGGATCTTAAGTAACACGCATCGAGCTTCAAATGAATGTCATGTGATTTTGTAGCAATTAAAAAATTAGCAATGGAATGACAAGTTAAATGGATTATATAAAGTAACCTTGAACCTTAATAGAGAGGCTTATGTATTTTCTAAAGTAATAATTTAAGGTGTGGTATACAAACAAGACTTTAGTAAAACACCAAAGGTGTACCTTATAATATGAACACAATTTATGCGTAGAATTAAATCACTTATTATCAAATATTAGTAGGTAACTACCAATGATACACTATATTAAAGTTGTAAAATTATTTTTAAAATCTCTGGTTTCGAAAATGCTATACTGTAATTTTATGAAATATTTTATTGTAAATAACATTTTGAGAATTCCCTAGTTGTACTTAAAATAAATATTTGCCCATTTTAATAGTTTTAATCATAGAATATTATTACATAAAATGGTTTCATCTAAGTAAATTGTATGTATATTAAACATAACAAGTTTATTGGATGATATATTCTGTCTCAAGAAGATTTACTAATTTAAAATGAGGAGGTAATAGAATTTACATTACCTTATTTTAAATAAAGCCTCAAGGGACACTATGCTGCATTATTGAACAAAATGTATAATACACTTTTGTAAAGTAAATTGTATTCACTATTAATGTTTGAAATTATACGATAATAAAACATAATAATTTAAATATATACCTATATATATTATATACAATAAAAGGGTGACTTTCTATTATTATTGATATTCTATTTATATAATATAGATATAAATAATGTACGAATTCTTAATAGATAAATCTAGATCTAGAATATGGATTTTAATATATTTTATATACTTTATTTGTATATCATTAAAATTAAAAAAGTTTATTTAGACATTAATTGTTATTTTCAAATATAAAATTAATTACGGTTGAAAAAAACAAAAATGTTGAATTAAATTTTCGTATGTATGTACGAGTTTACATTATTTTTTTATGATTGCATTTTTTTTTTGTTTTTTTTTTTTTTAACGACGTAGAATAACTGCAATTTCATTATTAAATTGAAATGTTCAAAAACGTACACAATAATATTAACGCAAACTATACATACTAAATCAATCGTTTGGATGGAGACATAATAATATTTTTAAATTTTCCTCAATATTTATAATTTATTACTTAATATTGAACGGAAAAATGATTAAAAAGAGTGTAAAATATATATTGGTTGCCGATTGGTTATCAGAGAATAATAATTTGTCTAGGAAATTTTTTCTTTGATAAAAAAAAAATATATATATAAAATACGATACGTGTTCTATAATTTATGCATCTGTCAAAATTATTTCAATATCTATTATGATTAACCAAGTCTTAATGTGTCTCTTGTTATTTCAGAATTGAATGTGTTTTTACAGCATACGCTCAACTCTCAGTTAATTTTCAGGTTTTTTAACCATTATAATGTATTGAATTATTAACGGCTAAAGTTATCTTTTATAATATACATATAGCTGATAACTAATTTCATTAGAAAAAAGGTCTAATTAACGCGTTGGATGGGACCAAACTAATTTATAATGATCGCTAGTTCGTATTAGTTATCATCATGAATTCATGACCAAAAAAGCTGACAAAATATTATATCTTAAAATAATGACGATATATATAAATGTATTAATATATTATTTTTAACTTCGCATGTTAAGACTGAATATTTGTTTGATGATATTGTGCATTAGGAGGTAATTATAATTTATATGTAATGGAAAATAGTATGCATTTGAAGTTAAAATGTATTATATAATATATATATATATATATGTACATGAAGTACAAAGTTTTTAAAATGTACGTACACTAATTATGTTTTTAATTTAATTTTTTTTTTTGTTTAATTCATTTTCATTTCCTGTATGGACTGTTAAAATTTATCAATATCGACAAGAGAATATTTATTTTTGAGTTATAATGTATTATAGTATTTAAATATTTAATTGACGGTATTGAATTTTTGTTTTGTAATTTTCTGATTATTTCACGCGTATAATTAAAGAGAAGTATGAATATTTTAAGGCTATAACCTATAACATATATAACGTTATGGACTTATGGTTTATCTAATGTTTCAAAAAAAACACATTTAAATTTTTAAAAAAAATGAGTATTTGAATAAAAACAAATGTTGCGGCTCGTAACGATGTAAAAATGTAAGTAGATGAAAAATATATTTATTTTTTATTTCTCAAATTAGCTCACTCATAAAACCACTATGAATCATACGAATGGATAGTGTTTTCACGGCGTTAATTATACACGGTATATATAAGGGGCTTAAAATAGGAAATAATAACTATACCTCTGCGAGTGAGTGGCAGTTTAGCGGTGTTAGTTTCCGGAAAAAAAAAAAAATCTCACGGAGACCTTACAATCTTCATGTTCGGAAATCGTATTCTGCTATATAGTCGCCCCCATAATAATATTACACGAGAATAATAATTGCGAATAGAACGCGCACGTTAGTAGATGCGGTCAAGTACATCACTTCAGGTTCCGCCGCACATGGCCATATTACAACAATCATCGTACCCGACTCGTATCGAATATAAACTCTATGTCTCCATCGGTCGTTAAATTATTGGCGAAACAAACGGCCGGCGCCTATACATATATGCGTTATATTATGTGCGCAACGTTATATTATTATTATCGTCATCGCCGACGCGACTGTCAGCGTGTGCGGATTCGATCGTCGGACTCTCGTCGTGAATCGACGAGGGACGGGTCGAAGCACTGCGCGCTTTTACGCAAACAATGTGATGCTGGTATACTCGTACAACGACGACGACGACAACAACAACAACAACAGCAATGGCAATAGCTGTTATTATTATTTTTATTATTACAGATTGCAGCGGTTCCCATCGGGCCCAGTGGAAAAAAAAAAAAAAAATTACAAAATACACGATGACTGTGGTGATTTCCGTCCAGTCGTCCGCTCGGCGTGGTGGTCATTAAACGGTCGGCGTGTGTTAAAAAGGCGTTAAGGACACCTCTCACACCGCCCGCCCACGCATCGAACACCCCCGCACCCGTCCATCGCGCCGATCGGCGACTAATTTACGATTACCTGGTTTGGGTGGTATACGGATAATTATACGTTATTAGGTAGGTATATATACACACAGTGTGTATGATAATATTTATAGGTACACGGGGGAATACGCACACGCGCACGCATATACGCGAGAATATCCGTAATAATAATAATAATAATAATATAATGCCGGGGATAATATGCAGAAAGTTATTAGTCAAAAAGCCTGTCAAACGAATACGGTGCGCGCGTTCCGATCGACCGGCTGTTTTCGGGCCGGGCACATCAAAATCATAATATTATATATAACCCATCAATCTTCGCTCGCCGCAACATCTGCACAGCCGTTCCATTAATTAACATATTATCATAAAATAATATTTTGTGCGCGCCCGTCCTGTAATATCCGCGCGGATATGTATATAATATATTATTATATTGTATTTATATATAATATATTATATAAATCTATACTCCGTATATTATATATACTATACCAAAACGCCAACGCCGCCGCCGCTGCCGCCTCCACCGACTGCACCTATTATACATATATATATATATATATATATACACATCGTTATATACGGTGTAAACCGTTTCCCCTTTCAGCCTTTAAACTATTTTTTTTTCTCCCGCTACATCGATTTATCCACGTCAAAGGCTTTGGGTGAATTTGTCGAGAACCGCGTACGCCGCCCCGGGCCTATACGAATGACGTGGTCGATTCGTATTTGAACGTATCGCCGGCGAGTGCAGCCAACGCACTGCATCGAGAATTGGTGCTCAATATTGTTATAATGCGTCTGCGGTTGTATCCGAGAGTCTTACACGCGACGGCCGTGGAAAGATTCGTTTGCCTACGAGTGGAACAAATACTGTGATATGCGTTGTACGATTATAACATTATAACTGATGTCGATGTATGATTTGGTATTTTAAATTACATTTTATTTCCATAATTACCTTGTAGTCATAATGTCATATAATTCGTCTGGTAGGTATATGTATGCATTTTATTGGGACCAGTTTTAGAGACACGAGTGTATAGGCTAAATCTCCAAATATATCTTGAGTTATTGTCTAAAAAAAAAAATGCATGTATCTGATTTAAATACTTTTAACATAAATACGAATGATACGTGCAAATCGTTGAGAACTGAATGTTTAATGATGTGAAATATTTTTAAACTACCTATTTAATGATAGTAAGTTTATTCATAATATATACAGCGTTTCTATTTTTATTTTATTTTTTTTTAATTATCAAGCGTTAATGAGGTTATAATTTGTAGTACTACTGTAGATATTTAATGTTGAAAACGATAAAATCTGTTTGAATCTTATAAGTGAGGGTAGCTATAGGTATAGCAGGTGGCAGATTATGCTATGTATAATTTGTATTTAGGTACTATGCTTATTAGGTTCAAAACAAAAGATTATAATATGAACTAGCACATAAATTAATGTAAAGAAAAAAAAATATTTAAATTTAAACGATAAAATATTTACCAAGCAGTATCAATAATAATAAAAATAACGAAGAAAATTCTCAGATGTCTAAGAAAGCAATGAAACATAATATTAAAATATCTAAATAGATAATCTTATTTTATATTTTACAGTAAGTTGTGTTTATTTTTTTGTGAAGTTTCCATCAACTTAGCATAATATACATATTTTTTGGATAAATGCTTATAATAAATACAAATTTACAAACAAATAAACTAATTAAAACTTTGAATTCTCCCACATATCACATTTATTTATTATTTTCAACATGCTTCGGAAAGGTTGTTGTAGTTGGTTTTCTATAAATGTTTACTCATTAAATACAGTGTAAATGAGTTTATGATAATATATGAATAGGTTCACATTTGTATTAAATGCTTGTTTAACTCGTTTTTATTTAATTAATAAACGTTTATAATTAATACGTAAGAATTCGTGTTGAAAACTGAAAACTAAAACACGAATATATTAAATATATGTATACGTATGTATATGACTAATTTGTGTTGGGTACAGAGAGATGGGCTATTATGAATGCAATTATTAGAAGAACAGTTGTTATTTTAGGACGGATCTGTTAATGCTGATAGTTGATACACATAGTATTAAATGCAAGCATACTGTCCTAAAATAACAATAATATAGTCTACCTAATAATTATATTCATAACTGAAACGGTTTACGTTAAGGTTTTGTATTGATACACCTCAAAAACATATTTACTATCAGTGTACCATATGCACCGTAATTATAAGTGGCAATTTATTAACGTTACACAACATTTGGCAAACATGTATTTGTATTTTATAAATTGATAGATTATTTTAAAATATTATGTATTATAATAATCGTATACAATTTTTGAATTCAAACTCTCGGAAATAAATACATACCACATTGGGAATTGATTAATTAATTACCAAATAATTGAATAATCGAATAATAACTAAAAATATGAAATACATCCACGATGGGCTATGATCCATATCATGTCAATTATACCATTTTAATAATAATTACCTATTTATATGAACATTGTAACGATCGATCGGATTAAATTGTGTTTAATTTATTTTGTCAATAAATTCAATAAATTATCGCAGCGCGGTTACTAGCGTGGTGAGTCTAAAAGCGGACGTCGAAAATATTGAATATAATTTAAAATTCAAACATCGTGGACAAGACGTATTAAAAACCTAACCAAATTTCAGACGCGATATTATTTTAATAAAATCGTGAAGTATGTAGTTTTTCTCCCGAAAAAATGATTCGTTATAAAAATAACATTATATTCAAATAACATGGTATTCATTGGTGTTTTCATTGCCTTCGAATTTCGTGAACTCGGTACCGAAAAAAGCGCAAAAAAAACACAGATACAAAATATACAATCGAACGTCTCTCGTCTATAGTTAGTTACTATATACATACATTTGGGTATGTTTTGTGTAGCGCTATTATTATACATATTATTAGACATCGGGAAGAGGGTGGATAAAATACAGCATAAATATTTGTATTATTGTGGTCTCGGACAAAAGGAAGAGGAGGTTGACGAGGAGGAGGATGTATAGTTTTCACATAAATAATAAAATGATTATGAACCGAACTGCACCGCCCAGCGGCAGACTACATAATATTATTATTATTAGACGTATATCGGCCCGGAACATCTGCCGGTCGCGTCGTCTCCGCTGCCGCCGCCGACCAGAGTGTGAATGTGCAGTATAATGCGCAGGAGGAGCCCGAAGAAAGGATCGTTAAGGAGAAAAATATTACCTACGCACGGCGATATCTAATACGATATTAAATTACGTACACGCATGCACATATTATTATTATTATTATTGTATGCGTATATTACTGCGGCGGGTACGTGTGTGTGTGTGTGTGTGTGCGAGCGCTCGCGACGCTTAATAAAGGGATGCTTTAGCTGTCGATTTTTGCAGCTGGCAACCTATTATAATACTTACTCAGGTAACTAATAACTATACAATATACATATATTTGATACCATAGTGATTCGGGAGACGTGATAGGTAATAATATTACTTTAATTTAACCGAGTAAAACGATGACTGCGTCCCGAGCACTATTATCGACGTACGCGTACAGTGTTTAATATATATATATTTATTTTATTATTAAATTGTTTGTATGTCTACAATCTATTTGTTAGGTAATACACTCATACAATTTGATCAGAGTAGCAAACAGATGACGTGAGGTTCGCGGCGCGATCAGAGAAAACTACCATTGACTTATACAATCGATTATTACCTACTCTATACATATATGTATATGCTTATTATATACTATAATGATATTATATAGTAATGAGTCATCTATGTATCTGACTTTTAAGTGTTGTCTTTTTTTTTTATTCCAAAGTATGCCAGAGTGGATGGAAACGATTGAATTTTGATCAGTCATTTTTAACTTGTCGATAACTTGTAGTTAAACGAGAGATTAATAAAGACTATAAAATATTTTAGCTCCTTTAGGAGGGGAACAAATATTTGTGATACCCATTTATATTGTTACCTTGTGTATGTGTATATAACTCGCTTTAATGTTAGTTTATACTATTTAAACTCAGTTTTTGTCAATATTGGTGTAGGTTTTTGACACACCGAGTTGTGATTTTGAAGGATTGTTGCAATTTAATGTAGAATTCGATTTCAATTTGTATGTACAATATATAGTTGAAATATTTTTTTTATTTCCGTAATTATGAAATTTTAAATATTACATTAGTTTTCTTCGAATACGAGATTCTTCAATTTCATCAAGACAATTTTTTTTTTTGGTTATAAATGAAATAAACTAGTTTGTTTAATTTATAATACTCAGAATTATAATATGAAGAGTTATTTAAATATAACAAATCATGGTCGACTGACATCACAGAACATCATAATTTAATATTATGTTAATCTTAACCTAATTTTTTTTTGGCTTGGCGAGGGGAGGTTTTAATTCTCGAAACTGAAACTGAGCGAAAAAAGGCATTTCCAAAAAAAAAAAATGTCAAGGTATACCCCTCCTCCGACATCCCTTATTAGTATACCACTGACTCTGTCGTTACTTCTGTAATATAATAATATGTTTTGTCGGGAAAAAATTTAGTTTTAAAATCATTACACGCAAGTGTGCTGCCGCAGTGCGCGATACATTTTTGTTATTAAAATATTCGTTTCGCGTTACGGCCGAAGCGCTTCACGCCTCCGCATAATAATACTATACTGCGGAGTTCATGGCGGGCCTGTTTTCCTGACGTTGTCGCGTTTACATTACACGGAAAACAAGACTGTATATTCAGCGAGTAAATTAAATTCGGTTAACCGAAGTGTATTATATAGAATCGGCGGCAACCGTCACCAGTAGCTTTATCTCTATATTATACAATGATATACATACAATAATAATGAATTGTTTTGAACATTTTTGACATTTTCGAAAATATTTTTTATTACACTTTGAATTTAAACAATAGTTAGTAAATATAGTTTTTTTTTTTAAATGTTTATTATTGCTATAATTTTTTAGGTTAAAATTGTATTGAATGTTAATATACCTACGTTTTTAATATAAAAATCGCAGTACTCAGAAAAATATCCTGCAAAAGATCTCGACATCAAAATACATTTGTAAATTAAAAAAATATTTAAAAAATTTAAATTTAGATATTTTATCAATAAGCTATTTTACTATACCAATAATTAAATCTGTGCCAATAAGGCAATAACTACATACTTTACCTTACTCGTGGTTGAAAATAGTTAGAATCGTATATTTTTTTTTCAAAAATCTCATTTCCTAATGGTTTAATAGCATCATGTAAAAAGAAAAAACCACCGACAACAATAAAATTATTGACGTTTTCAAAAACTTTGAGAGCAATTTTCGGGATAATGCGATAATGTGTTAAAAGAAGTAGAGCAATATATTGTCATCTACTTTGAACAGTTCGAACGCGAGCGAGGCGCGCCCGCATTGCACACAATGTATAATAATATAACATTATATACGCGCGCGTACACGTAAAACGTCGCCAATTGTTTGTTCGGAAATCATTATTGTCGTCGTCGTCGCGCGGAGTATATTATATTATGTATAATTATAATTCACGGGGAGCTCCTGCAGAGTGTTTGCGCTCGTCGTCGGCGGCGACGGGGTACGTTTAATGACAATAATAATAATATGTTTGTTTTTTTCCCCCCAAAATCCTTGCGCCGGGCCCGCTGAAATCCCGATTAACGGTTTTCCGGGGTGTCGGAGAGTGGTGACGGGGGAGGGGGGCGTTCGGCGTTGTTATTTGTTCTCCGGAGCAATAATATAATGGCACGCCCGAAAATCAACAATAGTCCGAAAAGTTTTCCAGTGTATATAGTTGCAGCGTGTGCGCGTATACACACAACAACAATAATAATAATATAACATTAAGTCGTATGCGGCGAGGAATAAAATCGCGCTGGCGTGTGACAATAAGCTTTTGTCGCGAAAAGGGTTGGAGCGCCCGTCGTCGGGCCCGAGCCGATCTCGAAACCGGGCGGTTTGCGGGCCACCCCCTCGTACACGCACGCAAATGCGTTTCGTTATAAACATATTGTTATTATCGCGCAGAGCGGTCGAGGCTGTCGCTGACAATAACGTGCCGGCGCTCTCGTAAAAATACAATAACGATGATGACACGTCGTGAATCGTACGACGTAGGTGTACTCGTAGTTATAGTATATTATAATATTATTATCATCGTCTTCGACCGCGCGCGGTAAACCGTTCACCTGCAGTGTGGTTTTCTCCGTCGTCACGACAGACCCCGACCGGTGGCGGCGCGAATGGCTATGTCTTGTGCCAGGCGACCGCTTCGTGAAAAAACGGGGGTGAGTACCCCAATGACTCCAGTCCCCGGGACATAGACGGCCAGAGTGGCTAAACCGGTCTATAATTTTTATACTCCCGTAGTCGTCGCACCGAATAACGCTTAAACCTAAGTGAACATTAGGTACCCTGCTACGTTATAATTCTTATTGAGAAATCGTTTGAAATGTGAGAAAAAATTGGCGAGTTTTCGTCGCCATTGCCCGCGACGAGCAGTTCCTCGATCGGAACACGATATTTTGTTGTTCGTTCGCAATTACGTCACACAAATATTCAAAATCAAAACGTGATTGATTTCCCCTTAAAGTGATTAAACGCAAGTCACGAGTTATGGTGTTTGGGAGGGGGGTGGGTGGTATTTGCGAATTATCAATAATATTAATGTCATCACATCGATCGGCGTTGACTATGCTCTGCAGGCGTGAAGCTACACACGCGCGTAGTTGTCCTTTTTCATTTGACGTGTTGTTCGTCACGTGTCATAGCGTTATGTACCTAAGCGACTTGTGAATATTTCAAATTAAACGCTAAGAGGGTAATGAACGCGCTACAAGAGTATTATACACGCTATACATACTACGTCGACTGCGCTAGCATAATAATCATATAGTTTTATAATAAGTACCTATATATATAATAATATGTAATATTAACATTTAACGCAATAGCTATTATTAGTGCATTATAAATTATTATAATATGATTTCGCGTGACCATATTTATTTTGTATTTTATTAAACACGATTTCGTGTCTCCAAAACGGAATTTAGACAACAGGTCTCAAAATATTTATCTTTATGTACCTAACTGTCTTTCAGCAGATATGCAACATATAATTATAACTTTATTGTTAATATCGTGTTGAACATCGATTGAATTGAATGATCAAAATGTAATCTATTTCTGTGGTATACCTAACTGGTACAACTATATTGATATTTTTATATCCAACCGTGTTGTGTAATATTAGTTATTTCTAAAACGATAAAGATAACAAATATTTAAAAAAAACATAACGAAAATCAATACAATTAATTTATTGGACACAAACTCTACATCTAACATGTATGGAAAACGGATTTTAATTAAAAATATATATTTTAATAGATTGATTAACGATTTATTTATTTTAGAATGCAAATGTCGGTTATATTCTAAAAACAAAAAATGCTTTATATCGAAAAACTTGAAATTAATTATACATCAAAACCTTTTTTTTTTTAAAATATATTCATCTCTCGGTTCTAAATTTATGGACGGGCTTGCCATTGTACACATGGCCGAATAGCACCTTTAATTTTGTTTGTATATAATATAATGTGTATACATATAATATATTGTATTATTTTATATATATATATATATTTTTTTTTTTGCAGGTTTACCAAGGTTTAATGAAGAACCCTTTCATGGATTTTTGCTCGTGCCTTGTTCAAGATTCATCAGGACCGTAGTTATTTTTTTTTATCCCCACAATTTGTATTTTATTATCATTTTTTTTTTCATACCATAATGCCCTAGTGGTACTAATTAATCGTTTGATGATGCGTCACAGTGTATTAATGTGATAAATGACCGACCCGTGTTTATTATGTATAAACGACGATATCCATAGTGTACAGCGTAATGGACACTGACAATATTTAGTTAATTTATCGCTCGTGCACAATAATGCTAACATTATACACGCCGCGCGTTAATATACACATACATGCGTATACATAATATACATAATATACATATATGTATATATATATATATATTATGTGTATTATAAAATATATAGGTATGGGGGGAATGGGGCAAAATTTCACTATTCTGCAGCTTCTGTTGATTAATGTTTATGTGAACGTGATGATGTCAATCCCAGCGAGCGGGACAGCGAAAATTCGCCAAAACCGCATCGATACAAGTCGAGGTGAAATATTTACGCGAGACACGTACGCGTAGTCACTTATAAGCGATCATTACGGGGCCTACTGCGTTTACATTCGTTGTACACATAATAACCAAATTAAATGTATATAGGTAGATGTTCGAAGTAGGTACGCGTAATATCGACAGTCATTCGATAATAGAAGCCGAATACATTAAGATGATTAATGTTAGATGTACAATGTATATACGTCATTATATTATCTGTTATATATACTCTGTATATTGTCAAAACAATCCTTACAAGTGAGTACAAAACATGTTGTCACGTGACTCATATACATACTTGTGTTACATTAATTACAGCGGAGATGTATATTATACACTGTAAAAGGTATAGTAATAGATACACGCGTTATTAGTTTTATAAAATAAAATACAGAGACATTGTATTTTAGAGGACAGATTTTGAATTTGCCTTAATAATCGCACAGAACAATAGAGACTATAACCTGTGGGTCGTAGGACACGATAATGTTATCTTTTACGTGAAATATAAAATAATTGTATTGACCATTTCAATGACTTAATACCTATGTAGTAAGTAGTAACACTACTACTATGACCGTTAAATATACTATTAAAAAATCTAATTGAAAATCACCTTAACGTGAATGAAGCAATCAGAGTCACATACAGCTGTTGATGTTTTTATTTTTCTAAGTTAAAAAAATAGTTGCTAGGTATCTTTAAACCTTGGTTAGAAAGGAAAATTCAAAGAACAACTACTAAATCTGGCATTTTCCACAAAAATATTATTTATATTTTTGAAAAACGGGTTTTACACATGCCTGTGACATATTTTTAGTATTTTGTTAGGTAGAGTATAATATAAAACATACAAAAATTAAAATAAAATATTATAATTTAAAATACAGACAGTTTATTTAATTTTAAAAATTATATTTGTGTGTAAAAATAAATTATAGTTTGCAAAAAGTTTATATTCACTTAACTCGTTATATTATAAAATAATTTATATTATTATTTTGTGTTGGTACTCTGTACTCACGTATTTGATTAAAGGATATCCCTTTATATAATTATTGAGATTATTTTACTGACTAAAACTTCTAATGAACTTATTCAATATGGTAGTATGGTTCAATTGTATTAGCTTCATTAAGAAATAAATAATAAAATAGATTTTACATTAAGTCCATCTATATCTTTTGTGTAAATTCCCACACAGCATTTGTCAATCAAAACAATTTTATAAATATTGAATTTGAATTGAATTTAAAATATTTAAATTTCAAAGTTAATAAATTATTGGTAACATATTTTATTTTTTAGGTCATAAACAAAATATTTTATAGTTATAAATAAATATTAACTTACAAATATTTAATTTTTAAAAACAATTAAAAATTTAATAAATTTTAAAATTCAATATTTAATGAACATGATAAAATAATATTTATTTTTGGTTTAAAATTCATAATTTATCCAATCTTTATTGTTACTATTTTATTTATGTTATAAATATATGACTTATAATATAAGTTATAAGTATGGGAAGAGATGTAAAAGAATTTAATTTATTCAATATTACTCATATACATTTATCAACATATTATTTTTTGTTGTATATAATAAGTATTTAGAATAAAATTGCAATATTTATTTATTTAAGCAGTTTCCAAACTGTGACGCACTAACTAAAAATATGTTCTTATATATTTTTAGACCATTTGTGCATTTGATTATAATTTTAAACTTTAATATAAATACACTAAATACACATAAATTATTTTCTAATATATAAAATGTAAATAATAATTTCAATAATTAAATATAATTCAATACAGTTATAAATATATAAGTATTTTTTTATTTTATATCTTTTCTGAGCGGCGTAGGCTGAATACTTCTCTTTATGGATTGTGTGAACCAACCAATAGTTTAGAACCTCTAGTGTGTATTGGATAATATATAGATTCTATATGTTTAATTCTTTTATCGATAACCATATCATTACATAGTATAAGTTAATAATATTTATTTTTCTATATAAACAAAGCTCTGCTTAACAGTTGATTACACCAAATACACATATTGTGAAACGAAAATTGGACTTAAGCACGTCACTAATAAACCCTGGTTAGTCTATTATATTATTTTTTATTAAGTAATATATATAAATATTTATTATTATTTAAGAATTTATTTATAGTTAAATTTTAATAAAAATAAGAGATTTATTATTCTTACATAATGAAATGTATAAATAAGATTTATTATAAATAATTTAAATTTTGAAAATAATATATTTTTCTTTCAGATACAGAATTTCAAAAAGAAGTTCTATATAGATTATCATTCGTTAAACACGAACTGTGAAGAACTGTAAGCAACCAAATGGAATTAAGCCAACGCATGGAAAATGTAGAAACTCAAAATCTCAGTAATATAATCTTACAAAATAATAATAATGAAAACAATACATACTTAAAAAGATTATATACCTGGCTATATAGTGATATGAACACTATATCAGATTTAAATGCATTCAATCAGAAATATTCTGAAGATGAATTATTTTGTAATAATGTGGTAAAATTGTTTAGAATTTATATGCTACTGAAAAACATAATATATTATATATGATAATATGTTAATTTCTGAGGTCATTATATATACTAGCTGTGAAAAGTATGTAAGTGTATAATAACCTAAATATTGGTAATGACGTGTAAGATTGATATTTTTTAAATCTAATATTTACTATGTAAAAATCTACGTATAATATTATACAAATTATATTTTTATTCATTAACCAAAGTTTAAAAAATGAATCATCCACAGTTAGTATATTTTTATCGCTATAGATTGACTGTCAAACTAATTAACATAATATATGGTATATTAATTTTCTAAGCATATTGATTATTTAATTTGTTGTGTATAAGATGAATAATATTTAGTAGTATATATATATATTATATTCTAATGTTTTTTTCGTATTTTAGATTAATCGATTAACATATATTGGAGGAAAACACGTTAAAGCAATGATTAAAAGAATAATGGATAAACTTTTAAAATTGTTTTCATACTCTGGCAAAAAAGGAAAAACCAAATTTTCTGACCAAATGATTTGTCCTATTATCTTTGGAAAGATTATAATTTTATATAAAATAATACTATATGCTTATATATTATTATTTCTGTGCATAATTTTAATGTAGTGTAATTAAAATTGTTTATCAGATGCTGTAAAAAAACAATTAAAGTTTAATAATGCAACCCAAAATGAAATGGAAGAAGTCGTTAAGACGTATGTGCTTGCCCAAGCTCCGTTCAACATTAAAGTCAACTTAAAAATAATTATTTTATTTACATTACACATTAATATAATTATCCATCATATATAATGAATCAAACTTATACAAAAAAGTGTTAATTTTTGTTTCTAATTAAATGGGGTGGTTCTGCAGCAGTATTATATATATTTGATTGATAATTAATAATATAGTAACATTTAATAAACATCTGCCTTAACATTTATTAAATACCAAATAATGATATTTATTAAATACTCTCTTTCATATATTTAATTAAATATTAAATATTGTCTATTAAATATTTAATTCATAATGCAAAATGGTTCAATCAATAATCGCTATACATTGCATAAATATTTAAAAATATACTCCCAATTAAAATAAAATATTTATTAAATCATATTATTTATTTAAAAATGATGAAAAAATATTTATTAAATTTTAATGTGCTGTGTGGAGTTGTACTTTGTAAATTTTCATATTTTTTTTCTTATTTTTTTTTTTTTTTGTAGTCAAATGATTGTTTCAATATTATTGTTTTAATTAATTCATTGGTTTAATCAAACTTAAAGACGATTTACATTATAGTAAATATCTTATATGCGAAGTTATAACTTAAAATGAATCGTGAAAGTGTAAACTACCCACAGAACCATTACGTTACGGTACTATATTTTAGTTGTTTAAAATGTGCAATCTTAGTATAAGAATATTTTAACCTCAAATTTACAAAAATTATTAATGTATTAACTTGTATTTATAATTTGTTTGAATATCACTGTGATTGATAATGTTATTGAAGTTAATATACAAGTGAAATAGCAAGTAATGAAGGTAAGAAATAAATAAACTTGGACTGTGTTTGAGATCAATTATTGTTATATTACATGTTGGTAATCTTATAATGCCCGTAAAATATTAATTGTATGAACATTCATTGAAACACCCCGTGCTTAATAAAGTGGATAAAATAAATACCTGGTAGATATAAATAATTAATCTTGTTAAGGGAAACAAGAGTTACCCTTAGTTTCAATTAAAAATTAATGAAATTCAGCCTTGCATTTCTGCCCTCCGTGATATTTGAAGTGTTTGACTTGGTACGGTAAATTAATGCCGTCTTATTGTGAACATAATAGAATACATGTTTTGTCAGTTATAAATATGTTTAAATTGACTGTTTATGATCGTTATTTAAATAATGCTAAGAGAACAGCTGTAAATGCTGTCACCAATCTATTTGAATTAGTTTAATTCATTTTCTGAATGACGTATAAAGAGGAAAATACAATTAATTTTGATTTATGTCACTTGGCGTTTAATATCACTATACAGTATACATAGGATATAATATTATACACTGCGAAACGCAATTTTGACGGTGGAATTTTCACAAAAGAGTACTTATCGATATAAAGTCAAAAAATAATTTCATCTACTTTATCTCTAAATGCGTTTAAATCACTATATAATATATACACAACAAATTCTCATAAATTCTTTACGCTGGTTCTGTCAATATATTATACACTTCTCAGATAACTTGAATGTTGAAAATGAAATATTATCTGGTGTTATTATCCACATTTTCTACGTTTTTTTAAAAACTACTTACAGGAAACACAACGAAGTATGCGTATATTATAAGGCACACTTATCCATACGAATATTTATGTAACACGTCAATTTTTTTTTTTTATATTATAATATAATACATAGACAAAATAATTCTTTTATTTCCAACCAAACAATATTTCGAGAAGCTCGTCAAGGAATTTTAAAAACTATTTTTTTTTTTAATATAATACTGTAAACAACTTGTACGTCATGATTATCAGTATTAATATTTAAAATATTACAAATCCCTTAAAATTCCTGACTTTATCTAGTCCACGTGATAAATGATCACGCTTATGTCTTGGTTGTAGTTAAATACAATTTTTTATTATACATATTTTTATATTAAACTATTTTATTTTCTACACCTTATTTAATTTAATGTTTTCTTTGAACTGTAAAATAATTGTATCTATTTTCTCTTATTTAAAAAATAAAATTTAAATATGCATAATAATAATTACCTATTAAGTATTTGGAATAGGCATTGGAACTTTAGAAAATATTATTACGATAATAGATATATAGAACCATGGACATTAAAAAATTATAACGTTAATGTCAATATAAATAACACATACCTACGTTACCATTACTAAGAAAAATGGCGCAACAGTAATTTTATTTTGTTCGCTAGAGGAATACGATATAAACGTAAATTATATTTAAACACTAAAAAGTTTAACAAGATATAGTATAGTTGGTATGTAATTTTGAGCTTTTATAAAATACATACCAACAACGTGATAGATGAGTGACATAAGTACACAATAGACACGCCTTTTTTAGCATTGTATTATTATGTTGAAATTTAGAACTGAAAATGCGTAAAAAAAGTGTGTTGGTAGGTAGTACAATGAATTTGACGCATGGAGAAAAAAGGATAGTGTTAACATTTATATTATGACTATATATATCTATTATATAGGCGATATGTGACAAAGAGCTCGTTAATGTGCTTGAAAATTGAACTGTTCACCTGCCATGCCCTGTAAATTATATACTACTGTAGTAGTTGTACTGTCGTAGTCTACGTGTACCTCTATTATTTCACTAGTTACTAGCGTTACCTAATTACCATACCTTAAATTGAATACCAACCTTTGATCTTTACATCTTACGTTATTGACTTTATTAGGGCTGAGAAAAACATCAGGTCAATTATAAAGAATCCAGACACATGGATTATTAACACAAATTTAGACAAGCTAGTGAATATTAAAAGTAATAAAATACCATAACGTTCAAAAAATAATTTGAGATAAGAAATTATTTTAAAATTTGTGGGTAATTGTAGATAGTACAAAATTAGAAAATCTATTCCAATCTAATATCCGTAACATTTTAATACCACAGATAATAAAAAAAAATAAAAAATAATAAAATAAATTCATTTCTTGCTCAGTTTAAAATCTAAAAATATATATTTATACTTGTGATATAAATGCAAAAGTGTATCTATTTTAAAAATAATTTTTTTTTTGTGAAATATTTATGTGAAATTTGTTTTTCTATACATTAGTATTATAGTGATATAAGAGTAAATATATTTAAAGATGATATTTTTCAATTTTCTATAATAAATTATTAATAAAAGTATTTTAAAGTGCGTTTAAATTTAAAAAAATCAAAATTTAACTTTTAGGTCTACAAAATATATAATATTAAATGCGAAACTGTACTTATAGATATATTTTATTAAAACAATAATCAAAAGCCAAAAATTTAAAAGAAGATTTAAAATTTATTGATTTTTATATTAAAATATTTTTTATTAAAACAATCTATCATTTAAGATGGGTTTTAGTATGTAGTTAAAATAGTGAAATCTACTTTTTTATTTTTAGACTTAAATTATCTATTAATCTTATAGTTAATTAACTTAATAACAAATTACATTTCATTATATTAACTAAGCCATTTTAAGCTAACTAAAAAAAATTATGGGTACATAAAATTATTAAATATACCAGTGGTGAATGATAATTAGTTCGTTTTTATGATTATACTGTATACTGCATATTATTGTATTTAAAAAAAAAATTAACAAAATAATTTCTTAGTTTAACGATTTAGTTGACATAAACATGTTAATATTTAAACCATGACAGCTACAGAAGTGTCTTTTTAAGATCGTGGAAGTATGGTCGTTCACGTATAATTTACGTATACATTTATATAAAAATAAATGATTCTTAACTGAATTAACAACTCAAAGAAACTTCGATAGTTTCACTTGACCATTGTTGTTTTATTTAAGTCAAATTATCAATGCATTTTCGTAAATTGATATCTTTACTGTTCATAATCCAGTTAGCGTGTCGTATTATCAAGAAGAGTTAGCGGAGAGAGGTGATTTAATAATGCGGGACTAGTTATGAGCATCAAGATTGTTAGTTTATCGACATATATTTGAAATTTTTCGTTTTGAAGTATTTGTGAAATTTATGCCGTTATTTAATAAGACAAATAGATTATAATTCAAAAGTGTCTGGTTGTTTTATAGCTCAGTCATTGATATGGATATCCATGGTAATTGTTGATCTTAACAGGGTTTTTCAGGGTGTTAATTTGATATTCAGGGTAATTTTTGGATAGAGTGGTGATCCAAAGTAAATTATTCTCATTTTATAATGTTATGGTCATGGTTTGAAATATGAACACTTTGTGAACATAAGTATCTATTCTATTAGTTTTATAAACCACACTATAATTTATAAATAACTAACGCACACGGTATTTTATTAAATAATGTGTGACACACCAAATTACAAATCCTAAACACTCGTTTATATCATAATACATTATCAAGTATTATACTGAAAAATGTAATATCCATTATATCAGGTTCAATATAAATACATCTTGTAACTGTGTGTACACAGTAAGCTACGCTATACTATTAACAAGTAAATAGATACGATTCCTAATTGTATATGTCACAGATTTGATGCAAGACCATAAGTGTGAGTTGTTTATAAACTATAGTATGATGATTTATTAAGCTAATAGGTACTTGCGTGTTCACGAAGTGTTCGTAATTCAAAGAGATCACCGCATTGGAAAACATCGTACACATGTCAATCCAATCGATACGACTATGACTAAAGGTCTAAAGAGCAATGGGTGACTCTTGTGAATGATAATTTAATTATACTGTGCTTTGATCTGGTTGTCGAACAAACAATAAGCTGCGGAAAGGTTTTAGGCAAGAGCGACTACCTACCGATAATTTTTATTATAAATAAATAAACTGCCCTCAATCAAACCATTTAAATAAGAATAGTATTCACACATGTACAATAAAACGAAGTGTAGATACTAATTGAATAGTATTAAAATGCAAAATGTACCTACTGTGTACACGTATGAAATTCTATATGAATTATACTTAATTGAGAAAAATATACAATATTATTTGACGTTTTAAGGAATGAATATTTTTGCAGATGCTAATTTAATTATATTTATTTTGATTGATAAAAATCAATATTTCATTTTCGTCAAATTCTTAGTTTATATATATTTTTTTTTTTTTAATTAAATTAACCTAGATATTATATTTATTTTATTAATAATACAATATTTATCATTTACATTTCGTAATATTATCATAATTCATTATATTAAACATAATATTTTCTTTAAGTGAAGACAATTGTAAAAGTAAATTATAGTAAAATACATTTTCCAAAAGGCATATATAAAATTTGTATTTATTTTGCTTATATTCATACATTATAAGAATAAATGCATTCTCTCTAGATCAGTATTCTTCTTGAGTATCTTTTGAAATTTGTATATTAATATTACCGTTTCTGCCATTAGTATTTGTATTCAACAAATTACCTATATAAAAGATGAGATGAAAAATACATTAAGATTTCTGTAATAAATAGAATATTGCATACTAATGATTTTAGTAATGTTCGCATAAAAAGCCATAATTGTAGATATATTGTAAAGTAAATATTGTGTTTCTGTTTATATAATTATATCTAATCTTAAAATATTTAAATTATTATTTTATTTTTGTCATAAAAATGTTAAAAATATAATATGTTTACTACAATTTATTTACTTTAAAACACATTTTCTATAACTATATGTGTGTAGTAATAATTTCATGAAATATTGAACATTTTATTTTTATATTATTTATATATTATATTCAATTCTAGAAATTTTAATTTTTTCAACAAATTTTTTGCAAAACAATAAAAAATATTTCCCCGAAAACTCACTAAAACCATCCAAAATTCCATCAAATATATTAGATAGTGTATGTTATGTATTTATGCATATTTCATAAAGTGCAACTAAATATTAATTATTTACCATATCATGTGTATTTGAAGTATAAGCAAATAAATATCGATTACATTTTTTCAATAGATACTAAAATCCCTAAAAATACTAAATACAATTCAATTGTATAAATATATTTATTATAGCTTAAAATTAAATTTTATTATCATCATTAGATAAAATAAATGGGGTCAGCAATAAATTAATGCGTTCCCCGAAATCATTTTGAAAACGTGTAGAAGACGTTAATGATTAATTATTGTTATAATTATTATTCTATATTATTATGTTTTATTTGTAACATTGTAAAATTACAATGTTAAAAAAATTTAAGTCATAATTTAAAACATTATTATACTATTTTTTTTTTATACTTTTTGAAATATCAGCCCATAATAATTTGTTGAATAAATTAATAATAATATAATTTTCTGTGCATACTTCAAAATTTATTTACCTTATATTTTTTTATTTACTTATCATGAAAACATGTCAAATATTATATACCTAATATAAATTTCTCAGCAAATTCTTTACTATAATATATAAACTATATATTTTCCATTGCGTAATAAGTATAAAAAAATACTGCCATAATAGAAAAACGGACCTTATTTTCCTGGTCAAGTGTACATCCATCAATTGAAATTTCCATTCAAACTCAAGTAATTTACGGTCTTGGCGGACGACAAAAAGAGGAAAACATGGGGTGATTTGATAAAAACCCTGTCTGGCAGAAAAGCCACTTAAACCTGTTCAAGAGCTCTTACTGCCAATTCGGTACAGCAGAAGGTAGAAAGTAACTATAACGAATAATATAATATTTTTATATTATTCAATTATGTATGTCACCTTTTATTCAAATAATATATCTACAAATATTTACATTGACAATTATTATTAAATAGTATTATGAAAATGTAATTTAAAATTTAAAAATTATACTGTGTATATTACTAGTATAAAAGTATAAAGTCTGATCGTTTAGCGTGTTTTTATATATACCTACTAGTATATTCAAAATGCAAAATATTAAAATGTGTATAATAGAATAAAATAAACTTTTCAATATTATTATTTTTTTTTTCTACTTTATAACTTTATTTTAAAACAAAGAATCTGAAATTTCATATTACAATAATTATAATTACAATACGTTATGCTTTGGACACACTTAAAAAATATAGCCACCCAATGGTGACATATAAGAAGATTTAACTATAGGATTGATTTTAATTTAGAATAATTGAGATATACGTTCAAAATTTAAATTTAAATTTTAAAATTAATTATCTTATTTTATTTTCTGTTAATATGACGAGAACATACCCGTTTTTTTTTATAAATGTTGTCAACAATCTATTAATAGATATAATTTTCTATTTCAAACATTTTACATCATTGACGTATGTTCATTCAAACATAAAGATACAAACTGTTCATTGCATTTCTATGAATATAGAGTACTGATAAACACAAAAAAAGTAAAGTAATCGTATAATAATATATTAAAATATAATGCACTTAAAATCTATATTTATCATAAGTCTGTTCGATAAATAGGAGTAACTTATATAA
Source organism: Rhopalosiphum padi (assembly GCF_020882245.1). NCBI lineage: Eukaryota > Metazoa > Arthropoda > Insecta > Hemiptera > Aphididae > Rhopalosiphum > Rhopalosiphum padi. The sequence continues at coordinate 33,520,932 of NC_083597.1, forward strand.
ATGTTTATACTATTAGTTGTATACAATAAATTATTTAAAAAGAGAATATTTTATCTAATATCTTACAGTAAAAAAAAAATTAACAATTTTTATAAAAATTGAAAAAAAATTGGGCTCACATTTCAGTAAAAAATTACATACCACTATTTAATAAAAAAATTATTTCGTTAAAATTTATATTTAGTAAGTCAACCCCATTCCGAGTCTTAAATAACTGTAGTTTTGAAGAAAAAAATTAATTTTTAACTTTTACATATTATAATTTTTATAAGTTTAAATAACCAATATTGTTACATGAATTAATTCAAAATTATTCGATTAAGAATATGTCACTTATAAATTGTCTATAAAAATTACTATTTTATTTATAACTAATTATAAGATTCTCTGAAGAATAATGATTTATTTGAACCATCTAATAAATTTTATTTTTAACAACTTTAATGTTTATTATTTTAATGTTTATACCAAAGCATAAAAGTTAAGTACATGTCAGGTATTTATTTAAAACCATTTTTAGTAATTTGAACTTAGAAGTTGAAATCATTAGAATTAAATGCATCAAATTCAATTTAATTATGTTGTTAAAGCTAAAGATGTCAATGTATTATTTTAGGTGTGTAAGAATGAAAATAATATTTTAATTTTATACTCGTATTTATAGTACATTCTAAAATTTTACTCTATATGAACTATGTGTGTTCGAAAAACTGTATCATGACAAACTATATTGATATAAGGTATTACATTGTCATGGAAAAAATAGATATAATATATCTATGACTGAAATTTCATTTTTTATTAAAAATAAATTAAAGAAATGCTTTAGACAATTTTTATTTATAAAAATGATAGGTACTTATCCTGGTGATATGAAAATCTTCATGTTTATTAAACGTTATGATGTCATATACAAACTCTGAAAATAAAATCATTTAAATGAGAATAAACAAATATAATGTATATATATATATATATATTCTGATTAAATGCCATTCAATATTAGGACCACATAATATAAATTCTAAATATTAATAATAAGATTAAAAAATAGGTATACCTATATAATATTTATTACATATATTCAATCAAGGCAGTGTCATATACACTTGGTTTGGTTTAGTTTGAGTGTTTGAACTCGTAGCTTTTTATATTAAGTAAATAAAACATGAAATTCGATTGGTTAAATAATATATTATAATATTGAGGCACATAATATTATCATACATTTTATTAAATCCCAACTCATTGGTAAATTCTGCATACAAAACTACATCAAGTATAGTCAACAATAAGAAATCTAAGGCGATCGTACATAGTATGTATATTTGTGAGTTGCGATGCTTACAATATCTCTTGGCAATAAGTTGATTAAAAGTAATTTATTTTAAGTAAATAACTACATATTACCTAGAATAATATAGTTATGTATATTATAACATTTAATACACTTTATTCTTTTTAATTTAAATACTTGGTTTTATTTTTTTTTTTTTCAATGAATACTTAAATCATATACGTATTTATTTCTAAAAAATATTAAATTAACTTTTAGTCAGTTTTATTTAATGATTATTAATAATGACTGTACTCAAGAAAAAACAAAATATATTATTTTAAATTGTCTGGTGAATGATAATTGTATGATATAAATTATTTAAATATTATTGTGTTTCAGGTATGTTCTACGACTTTTTAATTATTTTTCCATTGATTTTATACGAGTTTTATAATTATTATACAAGTTGTTGAACACCAATCAAATGTCATCTTTTTCAGGCTCATAAGATTGAAATGTTGATGATAGTGTAATTTTTCTCTGATGTTTATAGAAATCACTAATTTATTAGAGATATTCCAATGTTCTATTTATGCTGTAATTAATTTGTATGTCTTTAATATTCTTTATAAAGAAGCTTCAACAACTTATGACAAGTTATTTTTTTTAAAGAATGTGAACGAGTGAACGTCTTTTAACTTAGTATTTTATCATACTTGTATAAATAAAATAAATCTTTTTCATCAAAAGTATAATTCGAAATAACATAGTTTTCCATATAATTTTTCGCTTATGATGGAAAAAAAAATCAAAATAAACTACGGGTTTTGGTAATAGACTTTCATTTCAAAAACAAAAAAAAAAACAGAAGAAAATTATAGGTATTTCCTCTATTTTTTTGTGTCGAAATAAAATAACATATACGTACAACAAACGTATTTTTTTTCAATTTTAAAAATAAAATATGGAATTTTTTTTATTATTTTTCAGTCTTTTAATGTTCCATATTATTTACGTTCAATCAGCGCTCATTGCTTCTGCACCGTCTGCCTCGTGTGTATCAAACTGTGAAATGTATCAAACGTTCACTCTCGTAGTCTCGTCCCGTAGTTTAACCAGCGGTGCCCTAACGACCTCTGGGCACACCGGAAAACCCAACGACGGCGGGGTGCAAAGTAAACGAGAGAGAGAGTGTTTTTTTTTTTCTATGTACAATTAAAGGACCTTATATACGCGTGGGTATAACGCATTTAGAGTCGACTCAACGACATAGTCGTTGAAAGTATGGCATAAAAAATAATAATAATAATAATAACAATAATAAAGCAATGATAAAAAAAAATAGTCATAATAATAATAATACTTGATAGGTGTAGTAATAATTAAACAGCGGCTTGACACGACATTTATACTCGTAGAGGGGGGGTGGACTTTCAAGCACACAAATAGGTTTAATGTACCTACCTACAAACCATAACAGTCTTGCGGGAGTACATGTTTTAAAAATAAAAACTAACATCGCCGAAAAGTATATATTATAATGTAATAGTATAGGTAGAAGAACTGTGTCGGTGTAATAGTTTGTGCAATAGTGGTAGAAGTAGTTGTTTGTCATATGTTTCACGTAGTAGAGTATGCAGTATGGTCAAGGAGGGGTTGAGAAATGGTGAGTGCCACAACACTTACCTAGGAAAACAAACAATGTACCGGAACAAGGAAAAGTGCATACAACTGGCGCTGAAAGAAGATAATGTATACAATATGTTATATATATATTCCAGAAGATATTTAACCGCGATGGAAGGGACGCATATAATTTAATATCTATCTTTAATCGTTGATTTTTTTTCGAAATTATTCTAATTTTTATTTAAAAATAAAATACCGATATGTCGAATACGATTATTACAACATAATGCTAACAAATAGATAAAACTTATAACAGTTCAGCAGATGACGCGACAGCATCGGTTAAACGACGTTTATTTTTGTATTATCCATATTGGCGAATGTATTGTTTATAATTAACTCAAAACAGTTGCAATTAATATTTTATCATCGGACAGAGTTTACTTAAAACATAATTGAAAAAAATATTAATACGTTTTATTTTTTTAGGATTTTAAAGTGGTGGGCGTGCACCCCCTTTTATTCTCAGCCATATTGTGAATCGATGAATGGTACTTGCTGTAGGAACGTATTGTTTGCGCAGTAATTTCGTCCCAAAATCTGCGATAATTTTTTTTTTTTAAATATACATATATATGTACATCCGTTATAGTTATAGACTCGCTGTAGTATTAATAGTGGCATTAAGTAGTAGTAACACTATAATAAGTGGTAACAGGGATTTCGGCTCGCTGGCTCGTCGGCTCCACTGTCGCCGCCGGGCACGTTGGAACGGGGCTGACATTAATATTCATATCGGGTTAATAAACCGGAGAGGAAGTCTCGTGTAAGCACTAAGTCTCGAAATTATTATGAATTATAAACAAACGACTCGACTAATTATGCGTATACTTTGCCCGCAGTTTTAGCGCTCGTTAAGATCGGCCACAGTTAAGCGTTGAATATTTTATGGCCGAAAAGCCACCGACGCCGCCAAAGTCCTCTCGCAGAGTATATTTTATGCACCGATGTTAATCGAACAGTTTGTCATTTCGCATACATACATACACGCCCGTATTATAGTACATGTACATTATTACACGCACTGCAGTGTATACTATATTATACACATATATAATATATACATACGTATAGACGACGGCTGTGTATGTGTGCGCCGCCGCTGCCGCGTGTACAGTATAACCCACACACATAATAATAATATATAGCATAGACGCTGTTTAATAAACTGCGTGCCGATAAGAGTTTAAGCCGTATTAATTGTCCAGAGTCGCTTGTTAAACGCACGAGACTTAACCCGTTCTAAACTAAATAACAATATTATACGATAGGCATCACCTATCTAACGCAATACGCTCGCCGTACGTGGTGTTATTATGATTATGATTATGATTATTATTATTATAACTATTATTATTGCACGAAGGGCGCGGTGGTTATTAACTCAATAGTTAATTTCGAATAGTATATTATAAGAAACACCCCTAGGATTTTCGTCGTCCAAAATAGTTCAAACAGACGATGTTCTGAACTCTACGTAAAGCGTCGATAATAATAAATGATAACGAGTCGTTATTATCGTCAAGACTTTACGAGTAGGCTATGCTTTTATTCGTTATACCTATTATTATCCAACATCCAACGTTTCCCTCGAAACGTGAGGTCGCGAGAGATAAATGAAAAATGTCGACAATACTTGAAAAAAAATGTCAGTCAGACTCGCGATAATGTTATTAATATAATACGAAAATAAATCGAAAACAAAATAGGAGAATATAATAATTTGTATGTAAATGAATATAATCTTTGATAACAAAAATTGTATTCCCATTTATTCCTATAGCAAAAACATGCATAATATTTCGGATCGCCGTACACAATAATATCATCGCGACCGATAATAGAAGTGGGTTGTTTATTGCTATGGTTTTTCGTATGCAAATCCTGCAGCGTACATCATCAACAATTAGGTATGAAAAAAATATGTCTCCTTTACTGTAACATATTATTATAATATAGTGTTCCCCGCAATGTATACGATTGACAATATTTATGTTGAAAGCCCATTGGCGGACAATTCGGGTGATTCAAAGGTGATTCATTATATTGGATGCTCACGCGCGTGTTTGTCAGCTGATAAAACTATACGTTACACGCGTATACATAAATATATAATACATATATATACATATACACACGGAGAACCACGTATAATGGCTAATTGGACGGCCATTATCCCGCGGGGACGACTTGTAAAACGCATATTTTATTAGGGTAATGCACTGATACGATGAAACGCATGTTCCACCTGCGCCGTTCGGTAATATAATATGGTTATTTATTTATTCTGTGTTGCGTCGAATGCACTTTACAAGTAATTTTACGATTTTAACGTAGCGCGGTGTCACTGGAACCCGATAATTTTGTTCGAGGGACGTTAATAATAATAATAATAATAATAAATAAAATGTAAAAATAGGCTTATAAAAAAAAAACCTATAGTTAAGTGCTTGGAATGACTCGGATTTCGGTCAGGATACCTAATAATAGTAAATTATGCTGTAAAATGTATATAATATTACCTATTAAATAGAACAGCTTTAATGTTTAAAATGTGTTTGATGTAAGTTATTATAATATTTTATCAGTTCGTAATAGCGATGTAGCTAACAATGATATTAGAAAATCCTTTATGAACTATATAACACCTCGTTATAAAAAATTGACCGATAGAACAAGATTAAATATACACTTTTCAACTTAATATTACCATATGATTCAAGATATTGTTTTCATTTTCAGAACATAATATTTTGATTTTCAAACATAATATTTGGGTTAAGTTAGATAAATTTTCAATTTTTATTTGTAATGATTTTAAATTTCAAATTTATGGTTAGGTAAATATTGTTTAATAATATTACTTAGTATTTTTTTTCAATTCGCAAAAAAATGAGTACGCTATAAATAAGTCGGAGGAGTTGAATTTGTATTTTATTACTCGAATATTGAAATTAGGTGTCTTATAACAAATTCTGATGTTATAAATTAAACGTGTATAAATAAACTTATTCTTGCATGTGTTTTGTCAATAAAATTTGGCGCCAAAAATCTTCTACCGGACGTGCACGTCCTTAAGAATGTTAGAACAGTGACATAATATATACTTCCGTTTATACTGCATTTGCAAGAACAATATTATCATTGACTACAAAATGAGTTTTATATGATTTATGATTGATATTTTAGTACGTAAATGTAACATTCCGTTACGTCGTAATCGTTTCGAACGAAAAAAAAAATAAAAATACGGAAAAAATAGATTCAAATAAAGATATTGAAAAAAATAAGCAAAACACGTATCATGTCATTCTTCTTAATGTTTATTATGCACCCATTCCAGTACGCAGTTATATATTATAGTGTACGAACCAAGTACTAATTAAGATTGAATAAAATATAACATTCCACGCGGTAAAGATTAGAGAAGTTGTTTTTTTTTTTTCACTAGCGTGACAATATTTTTTATTATACGGCTATCCTTTAAATACATTTCCATAGATTAAATCAATAATATTAAAGTATTATGTTATTATCATGTATTATATTGTAACTAATTAAAAATAGTTGTTTAAACTGTAGTTATTTAATTGGGAATATTCTGGAAATCATCATACGCGTATATGTATATTATAAGTATAATAATTTAAAACTAATGTAACCACGGCTATATTATTATTGTATGGTAAATAATGTTATGCAAATTTCTTTCGTAGTAAAGATTATTATTATTATCTAATTGAATTTTTTTTCTTAAGCGCCATTAATGATGTTATCGTTTCTGAATAATTCATTAGTTTAATGTTTTATAAGCATCACATATTGTGTAATAAAAATTGTATTTTTAACTGCACTATAATATTTTACCACGATAATATTTAGGTCATGTGACATTTGTATCAAAATTGCCACATGTACGTTATTTCGTATTTTACTTTGTGTTAAGAACAAATCGAAATCGTTAAAAACTTTGAAACTTCTTAGAACTTATGAGATTTATATCTCACCCAATACATCCTATGGGAAGGTATTTTTTGTCTCTTTATTTCGATCACCGATTCGTATTTATTTAACCGTGATCGTAAGTCTTCTGTCGGATATTCTCGATTTTCGATTTGACTGTTTCCATTTCTATCTCTGAGAATTCTCTTTCAGGTTGGAAATAATCGAAATTAACAAAAGCCACCATACTATGTTTCCCGGTCTTGGGCTAAAACAAATAACAGCGCCAGACTATCTGGTAAACAATCGTTATCTGGCGAACCGGGCATAGCTTGCGGATGATGTCGGCCGGTTAACCACTATACGAGATGTAATAGTAGTTAAGTTTTATTTGCATTCTCGACATAATAATAACATATAAATAAACATTAGAAAATAAAACAATAAAGAAAACTAGGGATTATTATGGCCACAATTTTGTATTGGGACAACATAAAATGTGTTATAAATAATTTATTATATTTCTATAAGATATTTCATTTTTTTTTCTACTATAGTTATTACATTTAAAAAATATATAAATCAATATTGAATAAACTATAGTTAAAATGTATAATATGTATTTCAAATATTCTACAAATAAAAACTTGGACACTGGTTTGATTTTAACACGTATACAAGACGCGTATAATCCATTAGTAAATATTTTCTAATAACAATTATTATAATATATTCTAATAATATGGTAATACACGCGTCTGAGAGATTTTATTAATTTCAGAGTAAAATAATTGATTTAATTCGGAGAACTATGTTTTTAGTGTTTCAACAAAAGTTTATCGTGTGCTCAGACTAGTTCTGTATACCATCAGGGTGGCTTGAAATCAACAGAATACAATGAAAAGGGTTCGTTGTTTATTTTATGAATGCTTTCTAGAACGATAAACCCAAGAGAAACTAATTGAACGACTAAACAAACTAAAATCTGCATAGAAAAAATAAACAAAACAGTTCGCAAATTGTGTGCACAGTAAAGAAACAAAACTTCTTAGCTAAAAATAATTGTTATCATATCATAAATCGAGAGTTGAGTAAGTTATACCGGTATAATATTCATGAACGTTACAAATAAATATGATAATTAAAATGCCGGTAAACAGAATTTAGCCCATAGTTTTAAATCATACCCGATAAAGTTATTAGGTAGTCAAATTTGAATAATTATTATAAAATAAATAGATTAACGTTTGTAATGCGTGAAAATAGCTGAATAATATAAAATAGATTATAATATTATGTCAATATTATTAATAATAAAAACCCGTATATTGTTATTTCATTGTCATGTTGTATATTGTCTATTTTAGTTGATATAGCTTATTAGTGAATCATTATTGTTATTAAAACGTTAATATAAATATTATATTTAAATTAATATTTATTATATATAAACATAATTGCCATTTGTTATCGACGTATAGGCGTAGTACTATTTACACGTGACAACTATAAGGTATTTTACATTCTATCGCTATGCTGTCAATTAAAATCAGCTAGAAGCAACTCTAAGGAATTACATCGAATCATTCACAGTAATAAAACTACGTTATTCGAAGCTTCGTGGTATACACGTAATAAAATGTTTTTACTGCATGCCCTTAAACAGACTACTTCTTTTTGAAGTAAACTCTGCAATAAAATGTAGTGACTTTTTACATCTGTTCCATCCTTCTGTTGCCAGATAACTGTTCCGTCAGTGGTAAAAACTCAAGACTCTGCGTTCAATTTTCCGCCGAAAAATATTCCTACGGGAAAAAAATAGCGAATTCACTACCCTCTTTGTATAGTGGAAACACTGGATAGAAGCGTAAAGGAGTTGTCCTGTTTTACGAGTCCTAAGAGACCGATTTCTCGACTCTCCGGTTTTCCAAAAGAAAGGGATTGTGCTCACTCTCCAGCCCTCTTACGATTATCAGTAGACTTTTATTACGTACTCGTGTGACGATAGCTTTTAAATATTATTACGTATTGCGCAGTTAACATGATAACGACACACGATAAAAATATATACATGTATATTTATAATATCATATTTCAGACATCTATGCCATTGTGATTTTTATTTACCAGATGGAACAAAAATTAAGTTTAAATATTGGTTTAAAAAAGTTTTGGTTTAATTCAATGTATTTTTCTTATGTATAAAATAATAATAATAATAAATGTGATAAATGTTATTGCAGTTGAGTTTGTTACAATTGAATGTTAGCAACATTTGTATACAACGAAATTGTAATATTTATTGTTATACATAATAATATACTATAGCTAATATTCTAGAAATGATTACAAGTAGAATCTAATTATTATAAAGTTAAAAAAAAAGTTTTTAAAATGTTAATTTAACTTATTTTCTTGTATGAGCAAAGTGTTCCTTTAAGTTTTATTTTAATATACATGTATGTTTTTGGGTTGGATAAAGAAAAAAAATTCTGACCATTACAATTACCATGACAACCAAACATTAACACAGTTTAAATTGTATGATATATATAAATTAGTTATTACTAATTAAAATAATAACTTATACTATACATAATAATCATTGCCAAAAACATGTGATTCAATATTTTTCCGTGCAGTAGAGAAAATATTAAGTTTATTTTTATCTTCTCGTATAAAAAGAATGTTTCAAAACCCAAATATCTTCACAATATTTTGTGGAATATCTGTTACAAGTGATTTTCTTTGCATGGTGGGTGCATAATAATTTCACTATTCACTTGATTTCCACTTAATATCACTGTAAGATAAAATCAAAAATAACAACAAAATTAATAAGTTGAAAATAATCAACTAGAGTAAACATGTTTCAATGAACGCAGATACAGACTACAGATATGCTATTTCCGTGTAATGTATACGTTTAAATTATTTTTGTTCAACTTACTGCTTGTTTTCATGCTATACGCATTAAGAACTCCCACAAGAGTATATAGCAAAGAAGCCATTTTCTTTCGAGATTCAGACTAAATTATACATTACTTATTTGAAAATAATAGTATGCAATAAATATTATATATAATTTGTACTACGGCAACAATGTTCGTATTAACATGCTATTTTGTATATTTAATTATTAACTATGATACTTATTTTCTACAAGAGCTACCAATGGGTTGTAGTTTATTACTAAACTAAATAAAACTAGTGGGTAGGTAAATAATAATTTTTTCCTCAAAAATAAACTCCACAGTTCACGTGATTAATTCACATTAAACCAAAATAAAAGTCCGTGTTGTAGGTATAATAAAATAACTATTATAAATTATAATAATATTTCAATGTGCTGTTTTAGTAGATTATCTAACCATTTTTTTTTATATATATAATATAATATTATAATGAATTCTATGTTATAATCGACATTAATTTTTAAATTTGTTAAAATTCAAGAATATTATAAAAAAAGAATTATCAAAAACAATATTCGTGTTAACCAACAATTTTATACTAACACTTCCGCTTTGTGTAAAACGTAATTAATATTATTAGTTGTACAACGTGATATTTGCATAACCAACATATTTTATTTTATTACGCCATATTTTTAAACCAATTTCAACAATAAAATAGTAAAAAATTGCGACGTTCGATAAAATATATGCGAGTTATATGTTCGTGTATTTTAGGGTGTTGAAGAAGATGTTTGTACTCATAATGTCCAGGATGAAGGCCTTTAAAAGTGAATTTACGTAATTTATTCGCGCAGAAATCGAGCCAGAACAACGTATATGAACTGAAAAAAAAAGCGAAACTACAAAATATTTATGTCATTCTTAGTGCGTATATCACTTGATAGTCTTTTTGAGATATATTTATATGCGAATACACCGGAAAGATAAGAAGACGAGATGTATATATATATATTTTACCCTTTGCTCTTTTTCTTTGGCAACAACTCGTACAAACGCCTCGTGCGCGGAACGACAGCCTTGTATATAGATGGCATTGTTTTATTCTCTTTATCGTTGAAATGTAAGAGTATAAAAATAGTAAACACTGCGGTAATACAGAGCGTAAATTAAAATAAATGATTTATGTGACAATAATATTGTAGGTTATTCAGAGCTATACGATAAGAACACTGTTTCGTTTATTACAATACTTTTTTGGTGTAACTTTTCGTATAATCGAGTTTTGATTTATCACTGAATGTGACATTTTATTTGGAACAATTGTCGGGCACTTAGTATTAAAATCAATTCCTATAAAAACGTAGTTCCAGTGGGTACCAAACCTAATTTTAATTTACGATATCTACACGGTTACGATAATCAGACTTTGTCGAAAATAACTAATATCAAATCTTAATGCGTTATGTTATTGAGCAGTGGTTTTCCTATAGGTTTGATTATGTTCAGGATTACGAGTTAATTGATATTTATAAGTTATTTTAACGTTTAATAAATCCAAACTTTTTTTTATTTAAAATGTTAAGTTTGTAATAGGAAAAATGTGAATTGCGACTATCATATTAATATTAATTAATAATAATACAATTAAACGATTATATTACTATATTTATGCTTATAAATTCTTGATAATATCTAAAATAATTTTAGTTTTTAGATTTTACAGTTTTCAACATTCGAAATATATGATTTCCAATCGCTGAAATTTAAATGTATTCATTATTTGTTTATTTATTTGGATACCTTGTATTGACATTACATAACAGTCATAGCACTCGGGATAGCGATTTTGATTAATTTTTATATTACGGAAGTTGTGAAGAATTTTTATCTGTCATAGTTTAGAAGTAATGGAGCCATTTCGAATAATATTCTAAGAAATCACAATAATATTATAATATTATTATTACAGTTTGAATATGCATTGTATTAAAATTGCATATACAAAGCGCCGTTTTATAAAAATATTAACACATTTTTATTTTTATGATATCAGTTTTGTGTAAAATCTATGATTTATTTTTGTTAAACTGTAATACATCAACTCATGCTAAAAAAATAAAAATATTTTATTATTATACAATTAAATTTTAATATTTAGTGAACATGTTAAATGCGAGTCTTTATACTTTATTATTCAATTACTTACGTAAAAATTTAAATATGTAGAAAGTTCTCATTTTATTTTACTTCTTAAGATCCCTAAGCTAGTCTGGCTTACCAGTATAGTGTATTATTTTTAGATTGAACAAACGCAATGTATACTGAATATGTTGTAATAATGATTGTCTGGATAGATATAATAGGACTTAAGACGGCATATTATTTCATCATTTTCATCTATCCTTATGCTTGACTGTGACGTAGATTTCCATGCATAAATAAGTATGATATACATTTCATAATGTAACTAATAATTAAATTAAATTCTAAATAATGATGATTTAAAGATAATCTAAAATGTTTAAAATGATTAAATTCATCAAGTTATGTTTGCTATCGTTAATAACGGTTTGTGTTCACTTAATTACTATCTATAATGTAAATATGCGTACCAATAAAAGTAATATTATATTAAAATGTAAAGAATATTTTTTAATTAAAAAATAGTCTTTGAACACCAGATAGTGGCCACATAACTAATGTATTCCAACTTTTACGGGTTGTGTAAATTGGTAAAATTTTTAAAATTATCAAATAATTAATGTCGCAAGTCTGACATAAAATTTAATGATATATAAAAGTTATATATTATAAATAAATATTAATGATAAAATATAATATAAAAAAAAATCATATATTTTATATTACAGTAAGTACAAACTCTGATTTCAAAGTTATTAAAAATTATATAAGTAATATTTTTATGTGCAATTCGTACATTAGATAAAATTGTATATGACGTAATAGATACTATTGAACATAAAAAGAAAAAAAATACTAAAAGCTGACTAACATTTTTTCTTAATGATATAATCTTAAGTTATAAAAACTAACTTTGTGGATATTAAGTCAGAATTAATACATTTTATAATGTGTACTTATTTTTTTTATCAGTAAAAGCTTTATATGATAATAATAATATATTCATTTGAATACATTAGTGTGTTGAATTATTTTTAAGTGATTTAAAAAGTACTTATTTTTTTTTTATTTTTTAGATTTAGTTTAGGTAAATCGGTATAACTGCATTGCAAACAACTTAAATTAAATTGCGTTTCTTATTATATCCTAAACAATTGTACAGAATGAAACGATTTTTTGGATTTAGACGACTTCCTGTTGTATACGACTATTATATATATTGCCCCCTCGTAGTATAGATACGCTTTGCCTATTCTATCATCAAAATTAATTCGTCGCCAACACCATTTCAGTCTTGCATATATCGAATTAATTTACATAAGATACCCTATAAAAACCGCGAGATCGAGACCAGGCCGGTAAAGTCTCACTACCGACGAAGAAGAATATAGGAGAACATTAAATTTCATTCCGTTCGGTAATGTCTTCGAAATAGGGTTTGGTAGATGTTGGTAGTAGAGGGTCGTAATTGAACCGCGGTTGGTTATTTCGTACCCCATAAATATTCGCGTTTTATCTAGCACAGGAGCTAAAAAAAAGAGAGAGAAAAAAAATGGCATTATATTCTTATTTTTTTTTCACAAGAATCGTGCAGATAAATTGTGCAAACGAGAATTTAAATACTGGTATCGACCATGACGGAGGTATATCCACTTTCAGACCCCATACACATAAAACACTCGTGGAATGCACCAATTCAAACACTTTTGGCGCTCGCAAAAGTTCATATTAACTGCATATGAAAGATGGTTGAAATCCTTATAGATGAAACTCCTGGGACATTATTTTACGAGTAATGTACCTACCTAGGCAAAGTTTACACATAAAATTACTGTAATCATCGTGGTATTTAATCATCATTACGAAAACGTTAATGAAACAAAAATGTGATATATATTATAAATATGCATTTTTTCAGTGTGTTTAAGTATAACGATGACGTGTCGTAACATTAATATTTTTTTATGCTATAATAATAATACAACTTGGAAAAATAATTTTAAAAATATTGAAAATCTAAATAAATAATAATTTTATGAATATCGTTTATTTATATTTTCAAGACTATAAAAAGAAAAATGATAAAGTGAGTATATTAGGTACACAATATTATAATAAAAGCGAAATATGTAAGTTAAATAAATAGGTATAAATATGAGCCCAATAATAAGTATGGGCAGGTTTTCGTGGTCGGGCATGTAATGAAGAGCGTAAAATAATAAGGAAATCACAAAATTACAATAACAAAATTTAAATCAATAACTGAAATTATGTTATTGATTGGCATAGTAGTCTTATATAATTTACTTAAACAATTATTATTTATTTAACCTTGATCCGTTTAATCTTTTTAATTTAGCAGATATAATTTGATTCTTAAAAATAATAAACAATAAACTTACATCATAAAATCATGTCATTGATAAGACTAAAATGTGTCATATTTTTACATTTATAAACAGTAAAACTTTGTTTATGTAAACCTTTTTAAATTAAATATATTTTTTTCTGAGTTGTACGTTACTTTCAATGCTTGGTTGTAGTTTTAAGAATATCAATTACTAGATCATAGTTAATATAAAAGCTCTGTTTTAGTTATATAAACATGGTTAAGCCCATTAAATCCTTCCTGACCAGTTGTGATACGCAATTTTATCTTACGATTACACGTTTCAAAAGGTTTCTTTTACAAGAACAATAATTGTTACTAGTATTGAAACAAAAATAATGTTCTAAAACCATTGGAAAATATAGATTGTCAATGGTTTATAAAAATCTGAAAAAATACACTTACATACGTGTACATTGTGTATAAAACAATATATTATATTGTCAAATAAATTTATCATACATAAAAAATATTAATTATTTTTAAGTTGAGTTACGATATAACTCAGAAATTAAAATTAAATAAATTACTCATCGTTATTATTATAATTATTTTAAATGTAAATTTAATATTTTATTATTGGTTATTTTTATAAATTTATCGATATTTTCAAAATTTAGGTAATTTTAGCTGTATTAAAAGATAAATATTCATTTATTTTTATTCATTTTTTCATTCAAATTGATTGAGACAACCTCAACAAAAACTAAAAATAAATTATGACAGTTAAATTGTTAAAAAATATACGAAGGACCTAGTTGATTAAGCAATATTACATTACCTATCATATTATATAAATGTTACAATGATTTTTTTTTAGTTTTATCTTGTCAACAAAATAATTTATATTTTATCATAAAATCAAGCTATACTTCATTATTTTTAAATAAAACTCATTATTTTAATTTTTTATAATAATTGTTATTTATAGGTATATTATTAAGCAATTTTAAAAAAGAACAATACCTTCTTTACAAATAGTTGGATAGAAAGTAATATTCAACATCAAAGGTTCTCAATATACCAACTAGCCGAAGAAATAATCGAAGAACACCATAACTTTAGTTTTATCATTGCCGATGACCCATTCAATATTGCTTTGTGTAAAAAAAAAGTAATAATAACGACAGAAGTAAAAAAGGTCTCCCTTCGGTTACCCTCCCCCCAACCATCATAAAGGCAATGTACTATGAACAAATTGAAAATAGTAATCCAAAGTTTTACCATTGTTAAAGTTCATCTTTCAAAAGCAATTTTGTAATATTTTTCTCTGTTAACGTGTAACATTCATACTTGCCGTTATTATTTTATACAATTGTATTATTACCATAATGCTACTATTAATATTATAATACATTAATTAATTAATTATCGTTATCTCATAATATTGAATTTATCTTTTTTTAATTATCGCGCGTATTAGCAATATATTTAAAAATGTCTAAATCAAATTTAAGTGTGTCACCTTGAAAATATTTCTAAAAATTACTTTTTATCAATAATAAAATATTTTTGTGATTCTGCATTAAATAATCATTACTTTAAGTGATAAAAGATGATTTATATATACAGACTACAACAGTAAGTATCAGCAATAATCAATCAAATAAATACTTAAATATTTAATATGAATATTTTGTTATCATTGCACTTTCAAATTTTCGGAATCGGTAATTTGTCAATTAAACTATGATAACTTTTTAAGAATTTTCCTAATAAGCAATTATATCTTTTTTATAGAATAGATAGACGATATTATATTATTTATATTATTCGTAACACCTATCATCTGAATGATTAATTATTTAATTTCTATCAAATTTAAACTAAAATTAAATCATTTTTGATGAAAAACACAAATTATAAGTATTATACGTATTTGTTTCCATATTTTTTTTGTCGTTAATTGAGAAATAATTATTTATATAAATTATATGTGTATAATATTACGTATGTATAGCGAATAGTTAACACATTTTCAAATTCGATTATCTTATATATTTTTAATTAACTATACTATTTATAAATCAAAAATTATAATTATTGTATTAACAGATTTATCTCTTTCATATACGTTTTTATATCTATAATAAAGGAATAAAATATGATGAATATATCATACATTCTCATGAACCCTTCATACTCAACGAGTTATTAGTGTAAATAACGATTTAAAAAAAAAAATCATTATTTGTATAAAAAATATACAAGAATGAGATTTTTAATGTTTATGTATATTTTTTCTTTCCCATTAAATAGTATGCATTTCAATATTTATGTATATATTATACAGCAGTTTTGTTTCATCAACTAAAGTTGATATTATTAGGTATTTTAAACATTTTATAATGGGCTTGTATACTTTTTTTGTATGATGAAATATCCGTTATTGAAATAAAATTCAGTATTGATAAAATTACCCAAGACATAAGTTACAACTTTAAATGTATATATGCAAATCGGTTCTATTTCAATCATGAATATTAACGTGATTCGAAATTTTTAAATATTGTTATAATATTTCATAAAAATTAAGTTTATAAATAATAACTCAAAATAC
Organism: Rhopalosiphum padi; assembly: GCF_020882245.1. Taxonomy (NCBI): domain Eukaryota; kingdom Metazoa; phylum Arthropoda; class Insecta; order Hemiptera; family Aphididae; genus Rhopalosiphum; species Rhopalosiphum padi. The sequence goes on from NC_083597.1 coordinate 33,537,851, forward strand.
CTACTCGTGTATAATGGTCTTAATAATACATTTGGCACAGTTGATATTACAAACGAAAAATAATATAATTTTATGTAAGAAGTACATATATTTTTTAGACACCACCAAATGATCCAATAGCCGAGACGTGCACTGACAAACCTTTGTTAATGGTCATCACAGATATGATTACTGTCGATTCCACTGAAATAAATTGACGCTTCTTCCATTACGTTTACGATCCACACATTTGTCTTTTTCTTATATCAACATAGTTTGAAAATCGATCGTTTGACATGGAAAAAAAATGGAGAAGATGTGACTGGGACGTTCGGACGGTACAGGTGACACGAACTGAGCTCCGGTCAAAAGTCTTTCGCGAAACGTGGTGGACTATGATGATGAATGACGACAGGTTTGGCTATTCAGCGCGCTGGTAGACAAAAAATCCATTATACGCGTGACCTTTGTTCGGGGATAATGTTACTACGGAATTATACTTATATACCCTATCCCTACTCCTCACGCCGGTAGATGCTCGAGAATGGGCTAAGTCAGCGCAAAAACGTCCACGCGAAATAATCACCGTTATGTTTGTGTAACACTTCGGCGTCCTTTTCCTCGTTCCCTCACTATCGAGTATTACAGATATACGCAAAACTAAATAACTTGGGCACATAATATCTGCAGTACAATACCAGAAAAATTTCGAAACACATATTATTATATCGATATAATATAGCGTGTGTCGGTTAAGGTCGAACTTATTGGTCTAATAATTATTAATATTGTAAATGTTGATAATATCAAATAATATGTCGTCCACTGAAGTATTACAGTAGAACTTCCATATAACGAAGTCGAATAAGCAAAAAAAAAAAAAAAAAAATTCGTAATAATATGGAGGAATTCATTAAATAAAATTACATTCTATTTCAAAATGAAGGTCATAGTTCTTAAAAATATTTCGTTAAACAGAAAATTTCGTAAAACGGAACTTCGTTTTATTATGGAAGGTTCACTGTATAGAAATGAAAGATTTCAAATACGAGGATTCGTTTCGAAGAAATATTAAAAAATGTTATATAATAATAAATATTATGCAAGAAAACAAATATCAATATCAAAACTTATAATAAGTGTTTTACTTGATTTTTTTCAACTTTGATATTATGTATAGTCAAATTAAATTATCATTTTCTTAGTAAAATTATAAATGATTAAACCGGATAATACGATCTGCGTATAAGGGTTATCGTTATTACTCAAACACACACAGTTGTCTTAACTATAAAACACAAATACTAATATCGTAATGAAAACCAAACGTTAACTTATTCGATAAATATATCAAGCTATTTAGTTCGAAATACCTCGGACAATAGTATTAAACAATTTAATGACTGCACCGTAAAAGTATACGATAGGACCACCATAATTCTCGTGAACTAATTCGTCCGGGGACGCTATTTGGCGACCCCTGCAATAGGTTATTACTTATTAGCTATCGTAGTCTTAACAGTCTTATATCGCGGACCAAACGCGCAATAATGTTTAACGAACTCGGAGAACCAGGCAGTTTATAAGTATATTAAATTATATTACACCTATAATAATATACAATATAAAAATAATAAAATTGCAATTTAAATCATTTTTTCAACATAGTATACGCGAATATCATAGTATGATAGAACACCACTTCGTATCAATAATAATATAATACAAAAACGTGCATTTATAAACTACTACGTATACCTATGAAATATTTTGAGTTCAAAATTTCGTTTAGGCCGTTCGAAAAACGTGTATACCGCAAATACCTACTCCCGCCGTAACCCGGTGGTCGCCTGGTTGGCATCTAAAGGGATAGAAGGAAAGCTATAAGATTGCACATTGCACACACATAATATTATATACGCGCGTGTGTGTGTGTGTGTATGTGCGTTTTTTTCCTCCTCTGCGATATAACGCACCGACCGAACCCGTTACCGTAATGGCCAATGTAAATTCGCTTGCCTAGCGTATTCGTCTGGCTAACAGATGCGCTACGATAAATCTGCATGCAGACCGCATGGACACAAAGGACGAGATATAAAAAAAAAGACATTCGAGGTTAAACATGAAGGATATTACGTTTTTGATGACTCAAAAAAAAGTATTTTTTTTTTCCTTTTACGTCCGATATTTTATATATAATCAAACGCATCATAGCCCCCCTACGAGGGCTGTAGTGTTGTTGTAATTTTTTTTCATTCAATATAATGCGGTTTGTATACCGTTTTATTTCCCGCACACACGCGAAAAAAAAGATGTGTACACTAACGCCACATTATGTGACATGATGTACGATCGTTTATGAGAACAGACCTTTGATATTAATTTATGGCCATCCGAAAGACCGTAATGTGACAATAATGGGGGCACATTAACCCGTTGCACCGGTTTCTCGCCCTAAAACACGGTACACTATATATTTTTCAATCGGGACTCCCTCAGATAAACCGCCTGAAACATACCAAACTCACACTTAATCAACTATAGATCAGTCACATAACCGTATTTTAAGCGGGCGAATTGGGGTGCGTTGGACACTACCCTTTTTTTTTTTGGCCCATATGCCCTCAAAGTAAAATAAATAATCCATTAATTAGCTGAAAAAAAGTGACAAGAAGTAAATAAAATTGAGAACGACACAAACGCCAATTTTTTATAATTCATTATGAAGTCCTTTGTATTAAGAAGGGCTAGTGCAGTTTTTTGATATTAAATCATTGTAACGCACAAAGATGACGTACAAATACTAAATAGATTAAATTCTCAGTAAATTAAAATGCAATGAATTTAATCTTTGTAGTATTTGAATGAATTTAAATATTTAATAACTAAATTATTTTTTCTACGAATGAGGTTTTATACGTTTTTTTGATGTTTTTGATTTATCGAAAGAACACTCATCTGTAGCTTACATATATGTATGGGCAAATAAATAATAAATACGAAACAACGATAAAATATACACACAATCGTGACGCTAAAGTTAAAGCAATAAAACGTAATTTACTCGGAGTGAAAACAAAAATCTATAATAAAATATTATTGCATCCAGACAAAAAACATTACTCCGGTCTATTAAATATATAAATATCGAAACGGAATCATATAACAAAACATATTATTATAGTGGATTTGATTTGATATTAAATTTTAATACTCTAAATGTTATCCACCACATGAATCGAAAACTGTCTATTCAATTAAATCCACTAAATATTAAATAACTGCGTCGAAAATATAAAAATGATATTTTTGATTAATATCAATGTACATTGTACATTTTTTCTACTCACGTCATTTCATGTCATTTTTAATAATAAAACGCTACTATATATGTTAAACGAATTCACTTAATATATTATAGGTATGGTATTGTTTTTAAATATTTACATGCCAAATAAAAAAAATCAATGATGTTTCGATCAGCTACATCAGTATTTCGAATTAAGAATAATATGGATTTAATTATATTTATGATAAGAACCAGACGGAGCTCGGTATAAAATTATTAAAGTATTTTTCAAATACATAAAAATAAGTTTAATCCATTGAAATATCATCCATCCATCAAGTATATATGTTATTTCAATAATACATTTTGAACAGTAGATTTTACGAGAAAGAGTCATTGCTGATATTTTCTCATCATCTGTTAAATCTTCTGTTGTCATTTGCTGTTCATCAATCATCATTGTGATTTTCTTGATACGATTTTTAAATTGGATGATTCTATTTTATAACATTACCAACCTTTAATTAAATATAACATCACATTCAATTTAGATTTTGAGTGAGGTGATGAATGTATTGATTTTCTATATTTAATTGAATGAGTGAAAATATTTAATTTCTCAGAAAATTAATAAATGTATACATTTTCTACATTAAATTAAATATTATATAAGTAATTATATTTATTATTATATTGGTGTTTATATTACGTACTAGCAATTTAAATAAGTCAAATACAGACTATGAAAACTATATAACTTATTAAATTATATTATTTGAAATTTTCAATATCTTGGGTATCTTATATTTATACACGAAACGACCTGATATAATTATTCTATATTTTTAATAATAAAATGATTACTATGAATTGTATTTTATAATTATATTTACTAAATTGAATCTAAATTTAAATAGGTAATTAAAAAAATCTAGTAACTATTCCTTTGATATTCAAATATTCCCGTTTTTAAATTAAATAATATGATTGATATTTTGCCATAACAATATTATCAAATCAAAAGAGTTAATACTTTTTGATACATGATATTATAAACTCAATAATGTAATTCTTTGAGGACTATATTATTACAAAATAACCACTTTATATGGAAATATATTTATTTATACTACTTTAAATATAAAATAAAAAGTAGAGGAATATCTTGGGGTATATAAGTATTAACTTTTTTATTTTGAAAATATTGTAGTACTCTTATTATTCAACTTGGTATAAACATTTTAAACTAATATATTATGATATAACATTTTCAAATATAAAACAATCTTTCCATCATTTTTGATATTTATTTTATGGCTCTTACCAGGACAATTGAGTACTTGAAAATGTCGAGAGGCACACATTTACGCATTTAAGTACTTAAAAACGGGTAGATCGCTGAACGCATTTTTAGGGGTATAATTTGCACATACTACAATACTACAACATACGTATATTACATTTAATTTAGAAAATTCCAAAGTATAGACACGTTTAAGAGAACCATATTATATACGTACCATTGAATATTTAAATTTTAAATTCTTGGATTCATATTGAATATGTAATTATTTTTTTTTTAACCTAACGGAGTTATTGGATAAAAATCACTATTTAGAAAAATAATTTAACAGACTTATTACAACTAAAGTAATGTGATGAATCAATGAAGCTTGATGTTAAACATTATGAACTTAATAAGTTTTATAGTCAACAGCATAAGTTATTTAAAATTACTATACTAAATAGGTTTTTGTTTTGTTTACATAGTTGGAAATATTAATTAAAATACAAAAACAATATGACAGAAACAATTCGACATATTATTATATTGCAATATTAATTATTTTTAAATTGATATACGGTATTAGAATGACACGTAGGTAGGTCAATGGTCTTATTCGTAATAAATTTAAATTGTAATATTCACAACCATAGTCTGAGTTATGTTTTTGTGCAATGCAGTATTTATTTTACAACAGAAATATTTTTTCTGAAAAAGTCTAACATTTTGTCACTTTATACCATAATTTCGGGAAAATGAAATATTTCAAAAACTTTGTCACGAATATTTAAAATTGAATTAGACGAATGGTGTTGATCCTTTGAAAAATCCAACGGAACAAGAACACGTACACATAATACCGTAACAACTAGTGTGCCATCGGTTGTATATATTTATACAATAATATATCCTTTTATATGTTAAGTAACATCGGGCTTATAAAATAAAATAAAAACTTCCCTATCCCTTTCATAAAACTAAATCAAATTTCATATTACGGATATAACGAATTGTTCATATCCCTACCCCTGTGCCGATGTTCTCGTTTGCTGTAATAATAATAATGCGAACTTTATACGCACGGAATAGCGTTATAATACGAGACTCGCCGAGCTCTCTTTCACTATATATCTGTCTGTTCACTACTTTGGAGGGACCGTACAATTTAATTTAAACTAACAGTTACAAATCGGGCTGAAACAACCCTCCAAAATAATGTAACCCTTGTCTCTGCCGCAGGGAGGGTTTGGGCAGAGTGAAATAAAAACGATGGAAAGTAAACGCTTTATTGCGTTTTGCCACACCCCGACTGCATTTTCTTATTATAGTTCGGTACGATCCCGATGGGAAGTCCGATAGCTTCTTATTTTTTTTTTTTTTTTTACAATTTTAATGCCGATATATTGCTATTATGATTTATGTTGATCCATATTATTTATTTAAGCTGGATTTATTGATGTTGGAGTTCTCGAAACCCAGTAACTAAACACGATAAACGCGTGCACTTTTTCACCAGTCACTGCAGTACAATAATATTTCAGCAACACGAGTTAATACTTAATTGAATTCCCCCAAGTTAAAATATAATCAATAGTATTATTAGGGGTAAAATAATTAGTATCATAAGAAGAGAGTATACCTCATAAATGTTGAGGTGCACTGCCTTCAATTATTTAAAATTTGAAACTTTGTTAATTAAAATAAATGTGAATATGGTGTTAAGAAATTGGACTACTAATAGCAAAATATACATAATTTAACGTCTAATCAAAGAAAAAAGTATTCTCTATTCAATGTCAAGATCAATGGTTAAATAAAGTAATTATATATTCGTTTGGAGATAAGTACACGAATGTTCTTGAAAAGAAGGATGAAAATTAAAAATCACAAAAATAACGTATAGTACTGATTTAGGATATTATAATCTATACATATTTAAAATGCTTAATGTTATATAATTTATTTATCGTCTACTTTTTCTTATCAAAATTTTCTATGTCACATTATATTATATCTCTGTTATTTATTAATTATTTCATATTAGGTTTTTAATTTTTTAAATGTATGGTATTTTTTGCTTGTATTTATTATATTAACGGCTCACGGCATATTCAAAGTACGATATTGATTGTCATCTCTCTTTTTGATACAATTGATGAAGGTAACACAACAAACATAATTTCTACACTAGGTTAACATACTATTTTCAAATCATTCCAGTTTGAACATACTTTTTCTTAATATAAGGAGCATTGCAAACCATTTTTAGGAACTTGAGTGTCTTAACACTGCACTTAATAATAAAAATCATATAATTAGTATAACACAATCGTGGCTCGGAGAAAATATCGGTCAAAATACTAGTCAATTAAATAATTTCCAACATACAATTACAGATATTAATATACGTGATACTCGGAATGATATTATACTTCATACCATGATAAAATTAGCTTAACTAAATAAATACTAGATGCTAATAATAGTCTGTTTACAACAATTACGTTTAACAAAATAAAATATGGAATATTGTCAGTTTATAGATCCCCAAGTGGTAACATAAGCTAGAACTAGTTACAAAATAAAATAATTATAAATATTACGGGAATACAAATATAATCAACAAAATCAATTAACTATACCTGGTATTATTAGATCAATTAAAAAAATGAAGGATAAATTACGTACTCTAACTAAAAGTTTACCATTTGATTAAATAAATCCAAAACGTATATAAATAAACTATCTGAAATTATTATTAAACAAAAACAAAAATCTATGAAAGAAAATCAATAGTTATTGTAAAAACCCCAAAAATATGATCAACAATAAAATACTTAATAACAACCCAAACCCAGTCACGTCCTCAAAACTATAGATTAAATATAAAAACATAATTTAGTAACCATTGTGAACTACTATTAATAGCTAGTACATTCAACAACTATTTTTGAAAATGTGCTTTGTGCATACGTAGTGATAATATTAAATAAATTTAAAATCAGTCTCTGTATTTAAGAAAAATAAGTTCGACAGAATTAAATAATATTATTTATCTCATGAAAGGTGATTCAGATCCTAAGAAAGATGGTATATCAATTAATTTGGTATAACATAACAAATAAACAATATCTAATATTATTTTAGAACATATTATACCACAATTGTATGGTAGAAAAACATAGTACCTAATTAATTTAAGTATGTCTTAGTATCACTAATGCATAAAGGTGATGACAAAACAAAAATTAATAATACTATATACCTATTAAATATTTTTTCAAAAATTGTCGAACTAGATGATTATATTAATTAGAAAGAAATTCAATCTACCAAAATCCCAGTTTGGGTTTCGAGAAAGACCTGAACCGAATATTATTATACTTAACCAATAGAAAAAAATAAGTTAAGATATATAACATTTTAATTGACAAAACTGCAGTGTAGTAATGTGCATACTATTGGAGATATCAGACTGACAGTTTTACCATCCATTTTATATTATTTAATTTATGTAGCTTCATTAAGTAATTTAAATCTATAAGTCAAACTTTTTTCTTACGTAGACGATACGGCCATATTATCTATGGAACTAGTCAAAATTAAGTTCATAATAATTCCCAAATGGATATGCGTCTGATAAATACTTGGTTTTTAAGACATAACTTGGATATAGACTATAATAAATCATATTGTATAGTCTTTACACAAGATAAAAGAACTCAACCAAACTTCAGTACAATAAAAATTCACGATATAAATTGTGAGATTAATTATACTAGTGCATGTGATGTTATCAATAAAGTAGATTAATAGAAGACACAAAATATTTAGAAATAAATATTGACCAGCTTCCATAAAATAAGACTCGCACATATGTAACCTAAATATGAAATTATAAAAATTGCACTTTATGTCTATATTATGTATATTAAAGCAAGAAAAATATTAAATATTCAAGTACTACATACAATATACATAATCTACTTTGTTATGACTCAGTCAATTCTGCAATATAGCAAAACTGCTTGGAGTGGATTAGGTATTTTAGTAAGCAATAAAATACTGAGAATATAAAAAAAGCATAATTAAAATAATATTAAACAAACCCAAAACGTATTCTTCAATACGATTATTCAAAGACTTAAACGTTTTATTCGTACAACAACTATTTCATAGAAATGCACTTTATTTTACATAAAAAATTGAATCCAATTAGTTTTAAACCAACATCCTATAATACACAAGAGAAAAAAACAGAAAAAATAATATAGAGAGCCTTACTACTAGAGCATTAAAATCAAGTCTATGTTTTTCTCATGTAAGTCTAAAGTTATTAAATATAGCCCCAATACATATTGTAAATTTCAAATCTTATATTCAATAAAAAAAAATGCCATTACAATATAGTTAAGCCAGGTCACAAACAGTTAAACTAAGTGTATGCGATGTGAACCTATTTAATCAACCTAATATAAAATAGTAAAATATTATTAAATTATAATAATTACTTATAATATATTGTGCTTTTAGTTTTCAAGTTTCTTCGTGTACTCACCATAGGCGTAGAATTTTTTGTTGTGTATAATTATTTAATTTTATTACTATTCCAATTTCACCAAGAATGGGTTATTCTTTGTGGTGGTTTTACATGTCATATTAATTTTAATTATATTTAAATGTACCAGTAGATTTCGAGTACAAACATTGTTATTAAAATATTATAATCATTCAACATCTAATATATTTTGTTTTTCAAAATGACAGAAAAAGCATTTTGCTAGTGGTTATTAAATTAAATAAATTATAACATTAAAATGTTCTGATCATAAAAACAAAAATTCTTAGTTCATACCTGGTTACAGGTTAGCTTCAAAATCATGGAGTAAAAAATTAAGTTAATATAAAATGCTAATATTGCAATTATTTCGTGTTTTTCATTAAAAATGTCTTCTGAAAATACTACAATACTAATATATTTCAATATAATGGTGTTAGGTATAAGATAAAAATTTAGTTATACAACATAATATAAATTTAGTTCTTACCGTGAATACTGATTTGTCCTTTATTTCTCCGTTCTTCTACTTCTAAATTTTAAAATAAAATTTACTCGTGTTTAGTGTATTTATTCCCGACATCAGTGCTTTATATTTTGCGTTCATTGCCGATGCTATAGTTTTTTGTATTGTATTCAAGAATCGTTCAAAATACATTAATTGTATTAATATATATTATTATCGAGATAAAAAAAATTATATAAATACTTTTCTAGATACTAAAATTGTACGAGTCTAAAAATATATAATATGTATTTTAAATAGCTCTCGAATAAAAGTATAGAGTAAATTAAGGTAGAAGGCATAGGTTAGAAAGCATCTGCGTATTTTTAATTTTTTATGTGTGAATTTTTAAAATATTATCCTAAAAAACAAATAATGGTTTATAACTATGGATATTTTATAAAATTGAAAGTAATATCAGTAAATTAGAATTTATATAGTTATATATTTTAAAACTATATTATATTGGCTATCGAAGCATGTAAATAGTTTTTAAAACCAATATAACATTATTTTGTCATGACGATAAGCTGTAGATAGTTACTGAAGACTGGAGAAAATAGGACGGCTATTTCTTTAATAATATGAGATCATAAGACATAATAATATAAAACAATGTTTTACACAAGAACCACAATCCCTGATATCAAAGACTTTCATCAGACCTAAAAACTTCCAACATTGTCTCTGGTGGGTTACATACCGCATGAAATTAAACTTTTGTAGTGAAAGATCCTTCTTGTATAGTTAATATTATTATACTTGGATCAGAAAAATGTAATAACTTCCAAATTTGTCTAGGAATTTGTTTACAATACCTTTTTGTAACTTAATATCACCGAGTAAAATATATAGATATAGTACGTTATCTATTTTCAACGATAATATTGTCCACAAAATATTGTAATTAGGTTTCATAAATTTAAATTATAATAATATTTATAAATTTACGCAGATTAACATTAGTTGCCCATATCTCAGAATTATCAAATTATAAGTGTCTAATTGTCTTGTTTATTGTCGTTATTTTGATAGATACGTCTATAAACATATTGTCGATGTTAATTTTAAAGTCTAAATCTTATTAATAAAATAATTTATGAGAATGCTGCAATGTGAATGCATATAGATTGAAATGTTTGCATCCAAAGTATTTTTTTAAGTACCTATACGTAGGCTCATTTTCGTTAGTGGGTGAAAAATTTCACCTCTATGTTCTTTTCGTGATTAACACAAAAGCTTATTGAGAATTTAAACAATAATAAATAACATACATAAAGCAACAGTTAAAATATTTAAAACGTTTTAAGTTCGATTTAAAATATTTTGAATACAAGATGGAATATAAAGTTGTATTTATGAAAACGATTTATATTATCTATATGTTATATGTTTTGTTTAAAATATGAATTTTAATATTTTATGAAAATAAACAAAGCAGAGAGGAGAGTTTAAATTTAATTTTAATTTGAATAATGACCTTTATTGTGTATTTTTTCTGTAAATAATGGTATACTCTGATAACTGTATAAGAGTCATTACCTATACAAAAGTTATACATTTTTTTTTTTTTAATTTCACTGCGAAAATATTTATGTTGGATGTTGTATTCATTGGGAAACTGGATTAATGTTCCTTGTACCTACCATGGTAATTAAATCTGTACTCGTGTTAAAACAATATTATAATAGTAGGACTGCAGGTACTTATATTGTTGTTATTAGTTTTCAAATGAGCTTAATTAAATAACGATACATTTTTTGCCAATGTAATACTATCATTATACGATTTTTCATATTCTGTTTCAATAAAATCAATTACAAATATAATGAAAATTCAGAAAATTACTAAAAATAACACGAATTATATTACACTTTTAAAAATCAAACCTAATATCCTTCGATCTGTGTGTATTAATAGTCGTGGCATTATTTTTGTTGTTTAAGTACCTAACTAATAAATACATAAATTACCTAACACGTATATATAGAAATTCGATGCTGTCGTATTGTATATTTATTGACTTAATTAATTGGATTTTAATTAGATACCGTTAATTATATGTTGCTAGTATCTACTGGTATACGTATGTGTTTAGTTTGATCATAATATTATGATAATTTAATGTAGTTATACGATTAACCGGATTAACGTATGATTAAAGTTACCCAAAATTGACCTGATGTTTATTCAAACGAGAATGCGTATACCGCGTTTTTAATATTGGGTAAAATTTACTACGACGACATTAATGCACATGAATAAGCCCCTCGATCGCATTTGATGTCTATGAATATCACCATATGTTTTGATCTCGACTCGACAGAAATACAATTTGAATAAAATTTAAAAAAAAACAAAACAGAAAAATGCAACAAGGAAAAAACTATAACACTCCACGGGGGGCATTGTATGATCGTCGTTGTTTGTGCACTTTTACATAATATACGTATATGTAGAGAATACGCGCACCATCAATATCTCGTCGATAACTGTCGTCTGAATAACGCTAAGTATAGTATTATCTGTTTGTATATTTTCTTTTTTTTTCATCCACCGTCTGCGTCTAATCCCTTACCGACCGACAATCCACACACACGCGATAACTCTACACCCCCCCTCACCCCCAAAACCCTAATCATCTTTACAACACCTCCCCTCGCGTTTCCGCCACCCGATTCACCAGCAGAGTGTACACTTGTACACGCGCGCGCGCACACACCACGACGATACCGTTCGGATTTTGCGTTTTTACGACGGCAGACGGTATTGTGGATTAGAATTTATGCGGATATAATATTTGCTCACCGGGACCAGACAGGTTTGCCGGAGAATCCGTACGTGACGGTACTCGAAAACGGAGATTTATCGCGCCACCCGACCAGCGTGTAGGGCGACGGTGCCACCTATATAGTGTTTTTTGGGGGAGGCGAGAAAAATGGCATAATGAAAGTTGCACGGAGGGCTCCGGAATTGACTACCCATCACGTTTTCTTTGCAGACCTTTGATTTCCGTGGGACCCGAGCGCAGGTGTCGTGCGGATTCATCGACGTGTTGCCGCCGTCGCAGACGAATGGGCTCGGCTCAAAAGCGGTCGTGACACGGAACCGCCGCGTGTTTGCCAATACATCATTTATTATTAGCAGTTCATCCGGAACCTTATGTAAGCGGGGCGGGTGGTGCAGAAGAACGAGATGAAACAGTGGACGAGGAAAACATGGATTTCGACGCCAATATAGGTGACGTCGAATCGCTTATAAATATAATAATATAATATGGTACATAATGTCTACACTCCACAGTCATTGGCCACTGAGAGCTATGTTTACGGCTTAAATCGAACGATTTCGATGTTATCATAATTTTATCACGGAATAATAAGTGTCCGTGTGGGTTTTGGCAAATTATCTTGACGTATTTTTAGAACGTATATTATTAGTACCTTTTGTAAAATAAATCGAATTTAAAGTAGGTAATAGTAAAAATGTTTTCGAGTTTTACCGATTTAGTAGTTGGTGTGAGTCAATTATGATTGTATTATGGTGTGAATCTTGTTTTGTATTAAAAAAATAAAACCTACATTACCTTTATCAATTATCTCGTTAAGTATCGGACTCGCGTTAATTTACAGCATACCAAATACATTGCACGTTACTATTAAAAAATAATAAAATAAAATATATTTATAAATACTTTTTATCGTTCCAAATTTCAACATAGTTATCTGAACGCCTTTTTGTTAATTTTTTTGTTTTTTTAATTTTCTATAGTCAGTAATAGATAGTAAGAGACTTGAATAATGGTTTTATATTATAATTTTATAATACAAATTATTGTACTTGATATATTACGATATAGAATTTCTACTAAATAAAGAAAAATATGAACTCTTATAGCTGTTAATGTACTTATAGTTCTGTGTATATTATTATATAATGTATATATAAATATATTATCATACGTAAAGTAGTTTTTAATATAGGTTACTTGAGTTGGTTTGTTAGATGTATGGTTTAATTTTATTTTTGAGATGATACATAATATTATTCTAAGCTGAACAATGTTTGTTTCGTAGTTTTTCATTTTCAAATTCTTTCTTCTTTGATATAATTTTGTTATTTTTACATACATAAAGTAAAATATAGGTACGCCAAGTTACTATCGAGTGGGTACAATATATGGGAGTAGTGAAGAACATTTAATATTCTAAAAAGTACTTGCAAAAAAAAAATAAAAAATAAATAATACATGTCATCGTAAAATCTATATAGTCTATATATGCTCTATATTATATATACAACTTCATGCCTCCGCTCAAAATTTAAAAACACTTTCTCATATTTTATTAATGATTCGCTGTGAGAATTTAAAATAAGTATTAATTTATATTAAAACATACCACAAAAAATTGCATTGGAATGTATAATCTTATATGATCATTAGTTACACAATAGTATTCTATGGTTTAATATGTAGTTTTGCATAACAAAACATTTAATTTAGACAGAAAAGTTATCTAATTACTTTCGAAATGTACAGTTTTCCGCCAATATTATAGTGATATGTTATTCAAGTTTTGACGATCGCTATAAAAGTTACATGAAGAAAATGTGCACAAAGACAATTTCAGTGTATTTGTGTGTATTTAAATGGAAATTCATTCTACTCGTTTCATAATTTTCAAAGGATTACATTTAAAGTTATCAAAACTTCTGGATTACCATGTTTTAGATAGTTATATTCGATGATACTTACAAATCTCCAACCTTCTTAAAATAACTTAATGTTATTCCTTTGCATATTTTTATGAATACGTCATATTTTAAAAGGTAATCTAAATTGGTTGTTATTAAATATATATACATTAATAAATAGAAAGGAAAAAATTTCATAAAAATATATAATCTTTGCTTCGTTTTAAAATTTGTTTATTTTGTATTTTAAGCAATAAAATATATTTTCGTATTCAGATAATATTAGAATTACTCAATTACCTATGGAAAAAAGTATACTCCTAGTAAGAATAGTATCGATTAAAATATATTTGCAAAACTAAAAAATGTATAAATAAAGAAATCCATAAAATTTGCATTGATAATGTTTACTGTATAAAAAAAATAATGTCTTTTGAACACCAATTTTAACCATGTTTAATGTGGAATAAATGTTATTTCTACGGTTTGTATTTATTTTGTGTACTATCAAAATGGATTTAACGATAAAATAAAATTTTAAAAAAACATGATGATAAGGTACATTACATTTTACATGCCATTGTAGTTTTAATAGTAGTTCAACTACAATATTATAGTTTACGAGTAGGCTGCAGTAAGTCACTAATGCAGTTAAAATTGTTGATTTAAAATTAAATTACAGATAAAAATTACAAATGTCTCAAGTTTGTTACTTAAGATTTACTACTATAAATAATAATAATAATAAAATAAATTTAAAAAAATATATTGTATAATATTAAATTATAACTGTAAATAATTTAAACTTTATAATATTCTACTTAGTAAAATAGATATATTTTCTTTATTTTTCAAAATTGAGGAAAAATGTTTATCATTTACATTATATAACATACTATATCAGGATAGCTATTTAAAAAAAAAAAATTCTGACATAGTTTTTTAACTAATGAAATTAATTACAGATCATGAACTATTATAATATAATGCGAGTATAATTACAATATAATATAATATATTACTGTTTGATCTTGACGAAGTATTCTGAAAACTACTAATGCCAATGTTATTTGAGTATAATTATATATTAGTAGTAATAAGAACTCGTAACTAACAATTCTACCTAAATATTACATTATGATATAATGTCAGAGATCCGTGTGCTCTCGACGACGAAAGATCAACAAGAGCTGTGCACAATCCTACGCGTTTTCGCTTTGTGATAAATTATTATTAGTGTGTTGATACAGCTGCAGTAGCAATGGTATCGTTATTTGCTCTGAGCGAGTACGCGACTAGATCAATTATTGTTACATTATTATTATTATTAGTGAAATCAGTCGAAAACATACAGTACCATTATAATACGAATCCGCACAACGTAAAAATAAAAAAAAACGGAACGACAGTGAACTGCTGGATATACACAGTCAATGAGAATATAATACCTGGGGTGTAGGACTGACTACTGAGGATATGACAGTACACGGGTTTTCAGTCGATTTTTTTAACTTAAGAGAACAATTTTCTCTCGGTCATATCCGCGACATATTTTTTATACACTATTGTGTAGTTTATGCTCGGCTTGCTTATTTTATCCCATTATATTACAAAATATGTATAAGATAATACCGAATTTTGTATGTGAAAAGTGGAATTTTTCCATCCCCGCTACATAATAATATCTAATATCAAGGATTTTTTTCAAATATTTTTTTATTTAAACGGCGTAGTACCGATCCTGCCTTGTCCTCGAGTCGTATGGAAAAAACCTCCCAATAGTCCTTATTGCAGGCTACTATCATAACATTATAAAGCTTAGTTATTTTTATCCGCGGTGTCGTATTCGCAGTGAATACGTACAAGTCGACGAATATTTTCGACTTGACGACCCCTATAACTCACGTAAAACAATATCGGGATTAGTCGACCGACGAGTGCAGTCGGTAGTGACTGATGGATGTCGGTGAGAGGGGGAGCAGCAGTGTTTAGTATTGTTTTAGGTTTATTTTACGGTTTAATTAATTGTATTCCCTATTAGTAATAATTAGTATACGTATTATACACACCGCTCGAACGCCGGTAAAATTAGTCACACACTCCGAGACGTCGCGGTCGTCGTCGCATCCGCCCTGAGGTGAGCGAGGTAAACATCGTCCATTGTTGTATCACGTTATTAGCTTCGAGACGCTCGTTGTGCACGTCGGAAGTGTTAGAAATTCGAACTGACCGTAACAATAATCAGCCCGGAGGCCGGTGAGATGCGGACTTCAAATATCAATAGTGCAGCGCGCCTAATATATACGATGTACAATAGGTACTTGGTAATAGCAGTTCACATGTTTTTGTTGAGTGCTAACAACAACGCACAATGTTATATTGTAGTGATTTATGATTGGGCTACATCCGCCTGAGATAGGTGATGTAACAAAAAACACAAAATCGACAATCATATATTGTATCGATGATTTCTTATCGTTCGGACCATGTTGAGGGTAACCACTAGTTTAGTCTATTATCTGACCGAAATTTAAGTACAATACATTTTTTTTAATATCGCGAAAACGCAATAATTAAATAATATATGGTTATCGGTTATAACGTAAGACTATCATATGGTGATGGTTACCGGACGTCCTCTTTTTCGTAGGACAGTTGTACTCTTTTGTTGTGCATTGTCTTAAGTGTAATAATTAACAATAGCGTGAATTACATTAAACCGTAATAATTTTTTGAAAATATTACACAATAATTCATGCTGATATTATTTTGTTAGAATTTGATTATTCATTAATATTATATCATTAAACCTAATTTATATTAATACAACATGATATTTTGACACTTTAGCATGAACTACGATTAAATATAATATAATGATTGTATTAATCAACATATAGGTAATTAAGCAATTGTAGAGAACATTGCTATAATGTCTGTAAATAAATTAATATTATGTGATAGTGTGATTAATTCGATTTGTTATTAAAGTTTTGCTACGTTAGGTTTTATTAGTGATATAGTTAGTATCACAGAATATAACAATTTATAGATTAATATTTATCAAACGGTAAATCTAGTTTAGATCTTTGTACATTATTTTCAAACTATAAAATTCCAAATGTAATTAATGTTAAATAATATGTAGAAAATATATCAATAAATATGTTTATTTAAAATTATATTTGTTCAATAATCAGATATTAGAATATTCCTTATATTTTCAATGTATTAAGTTTCAAAATATTTGCATTATAAAGAAACACACCGAATAAGTTCAGCAGTAATGAAATCATAATTTCATATAATTAGTTTTTATAGTTATTAATTAATAATAAAAATATAAATAATATAGTAATAAGATTAAAAAAAAAAAAAAATTATATATAGATGGGGATGACCTATGAGTAAATTGTATATACATTGGCCATTCAAGAGAATGTTTTTTTTTTGTACGATAAAGGAGCATAGTTTTAAAATATCTTTATTTTATTTTTTTGGGTTTTCATATCTAGTCGCCATAGGTATAGTTGTCGATCGAATAATAACAAAGTATTTTTTTTTTAGATGAAACAGCTGAACTTATTATTATGCAGACCGAATGAAAATATTATCTCGTACAATAATATATCTTGAATACTATCCGCTTTGATTAATTTCCATCGATGTTATAGAACTATGGTGCGTCAAAAATTTGAATTCAACAGCTGTACATTACAAAAACATTAATACATTTCTTTAGGAAGCTATGGTAATCTCAGAGTCTTATCATTCAATTCAACAATACATCGTGAAACATTGATCCACCTGTCTCACCATTTTATTATTTCCCTCACTCTATTTTATTTTTTTTTATTTTATTATTTAATTTTTTTTTTTTTTACTAAGCCATAAATCCTTTTTTAAAACTTTTTCAACCCGAGATGATTAAAAACAAAATTATTACGCAAGAAAACGTCTGTGAGTGTCTTTTTTTTATTATTATTATTATCTCACCTAAATGTCGGGTATGAAAAAAAAAACTTGCGCTACATAAATTATATACACCAGACGAATATTTAGCGCATAATATACTACAAAATTATTATAAAAGTCAAATAAATTAAGTTAAAGGATACATATTCGAAAATATTGTAATTTGTTATAAAATATGATTATATTACTGGCTATCCTGAAATATTGTGAATTTATGTGAGGTTAAGAATACATACTTACCTTTTATCATATATTGTTTTCACTTTTTAGTTCACGTAAAGTTTTCATTATAATTTTCAGTACAAACTATTATCATTGTTGTCATCAATAATGATGATTTACGATGTGGTAATTGAAATATACAAAGAATAAAAAAAAATATATGGGATAATTATTAGAGTGAACTTTGAACACTCATCAGTTTGGTTGCATTCACCTCGTCATATTGAATTATTAATATTATCATAAAATACAAATGCATTTTAGCGTTTTTATAAAACAGCATTCTTAAACTGATACCAGATACACATTAGCGTTCTTAATTCAGTTTACCCAAAATCTGTTAATATATTTTTTAAACCAGACGTGTTGTATGGTTTTCTTTCGTTAATTTTTTTTATGTAGTTTTAGATAAAAATAAACTTTGAAGTTGACCTTTTTAAAAAACTTATGTACCCATTTTATTTATAATTGATTCATATTGAACTAATATAGATACATTTGGAGCATTAAGTTTTGATTGTCACAAAAAAAGTTTTCCCAAACAAATTCACTCTAAGACAGCGTGAGATAAAGTACCCTTTGTCAAAACCTTGAGTTATAACTTTATAATATAGATCATTGTCTAGATAAATGCAGAGTAACAATTTGTATTCAATATAACAATACATATAAAACATCCATTCAATTTTTGTATAATTATTTTTCTGAAATAGTTATTATAGTAGTAAAATAATAAAATACAATTAAATTGTAACAAAATCCGCTTATCATTTTCAGTGCCCTTAAACTGACTTCTGAGAAACAATTCTCCGGGGACTCTTGTCGTACGACCTTCAAACATAGACATAGTACTCCTATGTTTGGTTTATAAAGAATTGTCTGCAACCATATACACACAAAAAATTATGAAAAGTTTCTTTTTCTGTAAAAATAAAAATACTCTATACAATATAATATATATAATAATAAAACCATACGTATTAGACTACCCGCTTATATTTACAGTAATTCCATGGAATCGTTATAAGAGAATATCAACAAAATTCATCTCGGTTGATCCTAAAAAAAAAAATAATAATAATAATAATAAATAAATGAGACAGGTCGGTTATTACTGTATTTATGTTTTACGAAGCCTTTTTCTTGTATTACATAAATATAGACGATGGCAAGCTCAAGCTTGAAATATGACGTAATTTTAAAAAGCCACCAGTTTCGAATTCTCTGAGGGGTATATAAGATGAGTGTCTTATATTATTACCGCTCAGTAATGTGACACGAGTTGCGTTCGTCCGTCACTGAGCGCTCAGGGGGCTTAAATTTAAATACGATCTATGGACTGGGTCGTCGTTCGGTATAGGTAAAGTCTTTTCAAGACTAAACATATTTTCCTCATTAACTTATACTTGATAAGGTTGAGTATTCAGCGCCACGTAGAGACATAAACAAACGAGCTACGTAGAATAAAGAACGGGGTGGTTCAAAGAATATATTTCCAAGATTGAGTACAATAATAAAGTTAAAATAGAGCTTATTATTTCCTCGCATCTCATTTGAATGTTCTTTTCTTTCCACTCGACGAATGGGTCCATTCTATTTTCTTAAAATCGTTCGGTGAATTACCCCTTACACTCTCGTCATTATTGTAATATAAAAGAACGTATTCTAATCAAATCAAAAATAATTTTATTTTAAATATTTTATTACAGATTAGGACATTTCTATTTAATTATGTTTATAATACCTAGTATTTTTGTATTAGTATCTATAATTTTTTACGAGTCTGTGCATTATTTTAGCTTGACGGAGTTTATAATTTGATGTTTCCCATATCATTAACAATTTAATTAAAATACTCTGTTATTAGACACTTATATTGTATAAATTTATTACCGCGCAACAATATTAATAGGGCATTTGATTACTAAAAACAAAACTGAACATGAAGTATAGGTATATAATAGAAGTTTATATAAGTCTGATCAAATAGTAAGTAAGTAAGTAAGTAATTATGACTAATTTGTATCGTTTAGAATTTAAATTAAAAAAATATATATTTTATTCTCCGTGAACGAAATAATAATGTCCCACAACCGTCGGTTTGATTATAATAAACGGCCGCGGCGCGGTGGTTGGCGAAGAAAAGTTTTCCAATTCACAAAACCGCCATATTGCCACCACTACCGCCGCCGACATCACCACTATACCACCACTGTACCCCCGCACGCACAGACGCCTCAACTTGGTGAGCCAGTCCGCTAACAACTGATGCGTTTTAAGAGTTTTACGAATTCCGGCGGCAGAAGACTGGGCTTATTGTGTAAGTATCGTTCCAACACGTTGCACACAATACGGTCCTGTGTAGTATAGAAGTTTGCGCCCGCGTGTATACACGAAACCATAGGGTTGTATGCGCGCCCACACACATTATGCGGCGGCGCTCGCGCACATGAACACACGACTGCAGAAAGTCGTGTGGGCTTATCAATGGGTTTCCCTAAAAATTGGCGTGTAAAAAAAAAATGTGCCTTTATAATGGATACGACTACGCTCGTCGCGGCTTACTTGACGTGCACCGACGTCAGTCGGCCAGAAGCGCGAGTACATCTGACGGCGACGTTCGGTACTTGTTAATTAAGAAATTTCGAATGGATACGAACACTGATTTAATTAAGCGCCCGTCCCCGTTGGTCTTACACCGACCGCGTGTCCGTGTACATATATACATATATATATATATATATATATTATACGAGATTCTGACACTAATTTGGTGTATTACAACATCATTTCTGCGATAAATCAATTTCGACTTCGTCGTTTTTCGTTTTCAGTTTATTAAGATTCAGTTTTCTCGTATACGCATGAAATCAAAAAATATAACGTTGACTGTAGCTCTGCGGTTAGATGGGTAGGGGGGATTCGTGTATAGTTGCGGTCGCAAACAGCCTAAACTATTTAGTTCCTTGAAGACTCCACAATGTAATAGGAAACAACGGGTATACGTAGGTATGAATGTTTGGTGTTCAACGGAGTAATACAATTTTAATGGAGAGGAAGAGTTCTCGATACTGGCGCGTTTCAAGATTTGTGACGAGAAAAGTCATTCCCATTGGGCCTCAACGAAATCTCAACGCTTGTCTCTCTAATTATAAAAGCTGTCCGTCATAAACGAAATAAGAAGCTAAACTATTTTCACATCAAGAAACTCTTTATTCTTTTTGAGAACATTAACGAAAAAAAAGTCTCCTAATATTCCACCTGCTAAGTTTCAGATGTCAATACTCAACACAACAATAAATCATATACAAAATCAACAAAAATCAAAATAAATCTTTAGAATTTATTATTTTTTTTAATGTATTTTTTCATAATTAATATTAAATTTAAATTCAATAATCATCCCACAAAGTTTCAATTTTTTGGTATGAAACATATTATGCAAAACCTCCTTACAACTTAACACGTCGTGATAATATACTGCCAAAAATACACGACACTTTTTTTTTTAATGCTATAAAAAAAAAATTAATTTAAATTTACAATAAGGTATTTTGTCTAACGCTAAAGGCTATAACCTATGGCATTGAAAATTCTACCACTAAAAAAAAACAATTTTATACAATAGAATCTTGTTACATATTACGTTTTGTTCTTTATTTGTACATATTATTTTATTGTTATGTACTTGTAGACTTTACCAGTAGTTATAAAAAAATAATCGTATAGATGTATTTATTTATTTATATGTTACGAAACAGTATTGTGTCCACAATATTCAACAGATATCAATAACAATAATAATATGTTAATAAACAATTTTATATAATCGTAAGTATTAGATCTACTTTTTTTTGTCGAAATCATATTGAATCAATCTCGTTGTTCGTTATAATTGCAATTGTGTTAATATTTATTTTTATATATATTTTTTTTAATTTTTGAAACAGGATAGTTTGCTATCTCGTCCCCTTGGCATATGATATATCTAGTCCCTGAACACTGGACATTATTGAGGTGTATATGCATAGAACGGCTGCACATAGGGGATGATTTCGAACTCGTGCCTTGAATAACACACGTGAGAGAAACACACATGCAGAGACATACTGTACTCCGAGAGAGAAAAAGAGAGAGAGAGCGAGCGAGCGAGAAATATAGAGGGATACACACACACACACTGACAAATACATGAACTGCATTTACGCGTATGGTAAACGTTCACATCCGCTCGCGTTTATTATTGATAATGATACGGCGGACGAGGCTTAACGGCGAGTGCTTAACGGACCGTTAAAACCGAAGGTCCGAAAACGGTGAACCGAAACCGCCCGGGTGCAGGCGAAAAGGTTAATGCATGACGTCACGACCCCGTGTGCGGGCTTAAAAGAGCGACGCGATGCCAAGGGATGACTGATGTCGATCAGTTCGCGTGTGTGTGTTATTATTATGGTAAACACGCTCGCGTCACGGCGTTACAAAATAATAATAATAATAATAACAATATTAATAACGGTGCCTAATAATAACGTGTTGTATTATAAACTATTATCACGCAGTAATATGAGCGTAACACGATTGAGCACTTTTTATGTTTTACCTAAAAAAAAAAAAAAACACAGCACGATCGCACACATCAAATATTTTATTTTTTTCGGTTTTGAAAAAAATTCACAATCATTACCCCGTAATGTATCTAGTGATTTTTTTACACTACAAATACCTAGCAAATAATAAATAAATTATGAAATATATAGGTACGTGTAATATTGAAACAGTTCATAATACCGTGTAATTAACGTCGCGTATGTTAAACAAGTATAATTAATAATTTATACCATACGGTACACACAATATTACAATGTGATAGAAATACGATTACCTGTATAACCTATAAAAGTTTACTGTGCTATAGGTGAATTTCTTAAACTTTAATGATTTAAGGTAACAATATAAAAAATATATTTTACGAGCAATCATGTTGTATTATCTCGAGTATAAAAAGGTGAAAAAAATGCGCAATCCAGTTGTGTGTGTGTGTTTTTTTTTTAGGTAAAAAGGCAAAAAGTGTGCAATCGTATCGTGCCGCAATACTACATAATAATAAATAGATAGTGACGGCGGCGGTGAGGTGTCACTCCGTTGTAGATTTGTATTGGTTTTTTTTTCCACGAGCGGTGACACGGTAATAATACGTATATTTATAATCATATTATTATAAATTATCGTGATCCGCGACATACCTACAACAGTATGACACAATATTATATTGCGACGCAACACAATGCCTACAGAATATCCACGATCGTGTGTTATGTCGTTACTTTTGGTCGTTCAGAATAATATGTTACGTGTGACGATCCTATAATATACCTCCGGGACCGGCTGTTGGTAATAGACGTTTTTCGAACGGAGCGGCTCCTGTGTGCATGATGATAATAGTGTTCGGCGTATTTGTGTTATTGTATCGATTAGTGTTAGTTAAGAAACGGAAAAAATTCTACAACACGGCTCTATTTTTTATTTTTTTTTATTTTATCCAACTAAAACAGTAAAACAGCAAAGACAAAAAAAAATAAATAAATAAAAAGGCAAGAAAAAATAAAAGCTGAGCTGTAGCACTCCGTGATAACGTCATAAACCTAATAGAGGACTACGCTACGATAGCACGCTGATCGATAATTTATAAGGAATTTATTTTGTCACGAAATGAACGCGATATCGCCGTTACACCGTCTTATGCGGTTGCCAGTAGGTACTTGCAGTTTTTTTTTTGTTGTTGATTTTTTGCCAATAATATTGTGGTCGTTCACAAGTTACAACCCTTAATAAAATATTATTGTATTTATTACAAGAACTAAAATTTAGTCGATTTAGTTATTTTTTTTTTTTTATCATCGGTATAAATGTATACACTGAACACAGTCATTATCATAACATGCATTTACCATCAGACGCTTGTCAAATTATCAATATTGCACCTACACATGCTATGCTGTTTTGAATAAATATTTCAGAATCAAAGAAAATGACCGAAAAAGAGACGCCTTTGCACAATAATTATGATAAAAACATATCAATTCTACAGTAATAATTTAAAAAAAATTAAATAAAAATTAATACTTAAAACATACAATAAGATATGTTATTTTCATGTTAAACTTTTGAGTCAGAAATTCAAAATTAAATATTTTAGTTTAGACAAATTTATTTATTTTTCTATGAAAGACGCATATAGTTTCTAGTTTTTAATTCATAATATTATACTTTGTATCTTTTAATAAGTATAGATGAGATTGTAATAATGCACTATCAACAGCGAATGCATACCACATGTTTCAGTTTTACTTCATTTTTCATTTTGTCCTCACTATTTAACAGCTTCCATTAGGTATCTATTTTTGTATTATTTATAATATTGCTTAATAATTAAACAGGATAATGTTATTTTATAATTTTTTTTTTTAATTAAATGTTAATAAACTGTAATGTTCACGACAAATCCTTAAATAATTTTTTCCATTTACCACATCCAATTATACTGTTGTCCGTAGTTTATTTTTATCTCCGTCACTCGATTCATTGATGCGTGTTCATTTGGGTGTTGGCTTGATGAAACGTACGTTATCCATTAGTACTTAGTAAGCAGGATTTCAATATATTATTTTCATTTACACGTTCATTGTTCAGAATTACGATATCTGATGTAGGTATTCGGATTGTACGATGCGATGAAACACTCGCGTGAGCGTTATCGTCCCATGCACGTATACTCTATACGCATATTATAATGATATATGCATCACAGTATGAATCATTCAAATGGTTATCTGCGATCGATAATCGAAGACGAAGACATTTTATTTGTACGATGACCACCGCCTCAATCACAAAAATTAAAAACCTCGCAGTTCGGATATTATTGTTACAGTGTCGCCGGCCGTTATTATCATTATATTATTCGACAAATATTTCTGCTATATTAGGTGTCTGTCGGCGTGTCGCGCGTCCGTCAACATTACAATTACCTTGATTATATTATTATTATTATTATTATTGTGTTATATTACCGTTGTGACGCGCATACTTTCCGTATTGACACAACAGTCGACTAATTTACACTCACCAATTTTTGTCAAGTCGAGTATATGATGACTGCATAACAATACAATGGGCTCGGAATATTGATGATGAATGCGTGTAGCGTGCGTGTGTGGCGTGTGCAGTATATGTACACAGTCTGGCGTCACATATCGCACGCTGCAAAGGTTTACTAAACGCATTTCTCTCTTTCACTCTCTCTCTATCTCTCTCTCTCTCTCTCTCTGTCTGCCTGTCTGCCTCTCTCTTTCTCTCTATACATGTGTGTATGTGTGTGTGATATTGTTATAATATACGAGGAATATAACGAATGCATTGCTCGCATCCAAAATGCAAATAAACTTCCAACCGTATTATTTATCGAGTTCAACGTGCCCTAGATCTCGTCCGATATTGATTTTAAGACCGTTTTTGACGTCAAACACAACGCGAGTAGGTATGTTATATAATAAACGCGTGAGAGATAAATTATTCCATTTATTCGCCCCGCGAAAGAACGAACGAAAATGTCCGTTAATCACAAATACTGCGAAACGCAATATTATTGTTCGCGTTAGGTGACAATTGTTATTAAAATTCTTTATTCAAGACAGTCGGGACTACCGACTAATAAATACTGATCTCTTTAGATTATATAATATTGTGTGTTTCCATAGTTAAATTTATAACCATGCTAATACTAAGCTTTTTAAGTTATATTTATTATTATTTGTACTTGAAATGTTCTTATTATAGTAAGTAATGATTGTAGCCCGGTAGTAAATGTCCGACTACAAAAAAATGTCCAAATAATAACAAATACTTTAGTTTTGTATATTTACATTTAGAATTACACACATCCTGGTGATTATTGGATTGATTTTCTCATGGTTATATACATTGATAATTATTTTTATGAAAATTGTATCAATATATAGAACAACGAGAAGAATATTATGTTCTTTACGAAAGCCTGGGTCGACAAATAAAGGTAGAAATTAGTCATAGTTCATTTTAAAAAACTTATCTGTACAAATAATATTTACACTTTAAGAGCCATAATAAAAAATTAATTGTAAATAATTAATCTAATGAACACATCTCTGAAAAATATAATATTATTTAAAAGTAAAACTTGTTATTTATTATACGTATTCTCATAGTTTACTACTATAATTACTGGAATGTTTACTGGAAACATTTTACATCAGTTTTAAACTTAATGAATAGTTATAATCTGAAGATTATCCTAAAACCACTCAGATGCCGTAAAAGGGTGAAAATTATTATTTTGCATTACGAAGAGGAGGGGGGCAATTTAACTATTGAACTTTTCTATATAATGCTGATATTGAAAATATGTTTATAAAAATAATATTAATTATAAAATAAAATTACACGCTCCTGAAGTGAATTATAATATACCTACTGTAATAAAATTTGTATTTATTTATTGTTGTGTAAGTACCATAGTATAATTTTTAGTCAAATAATATTAATAATAATTTTATATAATAAACTTATTTTATTATTTTAAGTAGATAATTACTAGTTTCTACGTTACTAATACAATTTAATAACAATATTCAATTATTATTCATCGCAATATTTATTTTCCTTATAAAATACACATTGTTTTCTCCAGATCCACATCATATGTAATTATGTCAATTTTATCTAAAAATATTATGGTATAAAATTTGTACAAATTCGTACGTCCATTTCTAAAACTGGTAAGTTTTAGTAACATCTCTTTCAACCAACCACATCAAAAGTTAGAGTATTTCTTAACACAAAAAGAAAAGAAACAATTAAAAAATATTTAAAAGTAATTTTTTTAGAATATATTCTTTAGGACTCCAATTATTGTAGGTAGGATTCCGATAAATCAAATGTATACAGGTACGTTTATCATGAAGACTAATATTGAGTAGTATGTGAAAATTGTGGTATCTGGTATCGGTTTTAGCTGATATCGGTTGGTGGAATCGGTTTATAGTTAATCCAGAAAATTTTGATTTTTAAGTATATCAGTTATCGGGTTTGTATCGTTCACATATATCGGATTATCGGCTATCGGTAAAAAGTGGTATCGGCCCTATGACTTAAAAGTCAAAAATCAAAATAGTCTTGACGCTCATGATAGTGGACAGTAGATTGATGAATTATTTCATTATACAAAGTATAAAAGTATTATAGGACAGGTACCTGTAAAATCTAAAATAAAGCATTATTATTTTAATATAATTATGGAAAATATAACTTTTTTAATTTCATATATTTTAACTTAATCAGAATGCACATAATTTAAAAATAAATATTTAATACATATATATAATATATATTTACGGTGGAACTTTTAAATTGGAAAAAAAAATTCTAAGAATATAGATATACAAAGAAACTGAAACTAAAAATAATAGTTTTATTTTTCTGATTTATCATTAACATTTTCAATTGAAGTTTGTTTACTATACAATAATTATTATAATGAATACAATTTTGGAAATACTAATAATTATTTTATTTATCTAAACTACAAGTACAATCCTAAGGAGAAATTAAAAAAATATAACGTTATAATATGTCACAATATTGACATTTTTTTTTTATTAAAATAAACTAATTGTTTGGTATTTGACCTATTATAACTATATAACCTTTATAACTATTGTAATATCAGTAACATATTATAATTTTGTTATACCTATGTATAACATTTAAATTAAAATAAATTTTTAATTATTGAATAACAATTAAAATATTATCCATATTTCATCAAAAATTATCATCAACAATTTCCAAAACGATGTAGCCTTCAAGACTATAATAATTTATTTTAAATGAATAAATTATATTGTTAAAAGAATATAATTCTAATTTTTTTATTTTTTTTTAATAGTAAAATATTCACATGAGCGACTCAAAAACTAAAATATTATTCATGTATTATTACTCAATATTGAATCATCTTCATGAGTATAGAAGTTTATTTCATATATATATATTTTTTTTTTTTTGTAATATTATGTTATTTTATAAACTTATAATTTATAATGAAATATGGCTTTTATGAATAGTTCAGTATAAAATGCATTTATTATTTAAATTTATAATATTATTGTACAGTAAAATATTTGTGTTTATTCTTACAATAGCTATTCGTTTTATTCACAATGGCAAAAAAATATTTATCGTTGAAATATTTAGTCAACAGACTGCATTATATGGTCAAATATATTATTGAATAAAGTTAAAGATATGTTTTCACATTAATATAATATGGTATAATAACACAAAGCATAACTTAATTCAAACAAGTTATCGAATATTTTTTTTATAGTTACCTACATACATATTACTTATATTAAATTAATAAACGTTTCTTTATCTTAAATTATTTGTATTTTCTAAAAAGTATAAATTAATTTAATTTTTCAACGTAAATATTATACATGATCATTTTATCTATTTTATTTTAATTATTTATTGTATCAATAGCACCTATCTATATAATAATGATAATATTTAAAAAGGAAGAAACCGGTAATAAATCTTTGCATATGAAAAACAATTATAACCATAGATTATTTTTCAGTCTATTATATTATTCAGTATATTTTATGATATATTTATATTGCTACTACGGTGATTTATTTTAGTATTTCAATAATTTTTGGCGAAATATTATATTTATTATATAAATAATATTTAGTTATTATGATAATATATATTATATATTTTATTATTTTATACCATAATAATATATTATTATTAACTTTTGAGTAAATTCTGATTTACCATGGAACGGCGTGAATAAAAATGCCATACCTTAAAATAATTTTTTGTTACAAAAACCTATATGAATCCTAGTAATACATTTTTAGAATCTTAAATACGATTTAAAATTTTATGAATTGTATTAACTTTGGAACTTTAAATAATTATAAAAATATATTTTGAATATGTTTATACATCTTTTTTAAATTGATACTTGAACTACTTAGACTTGTATTATATTTCAATCCATTTTATCAATTTAAAAAGATTGCATCATTCATCAATCTAAAACTAAAAAATTCAAAATGAATATAAATAGCACAAAACGATTTAAAATATTTTGGAAATTATTTTATATCATGTACATTATTGAAATTAAATATTTATACTTAACCATATGAATTGCATTATTATTGCTTATTAATTGGATCGTATTACATGAAAACAACTAAACTGATTATACTATGTGAGATTATAGTATTTGATTTAAATTATTGAACGATAGGGTATTATAACCTAATATCGCATGACATTAAATCCAAGTACCTATTCCTCACATTTGAAAATCAAAACTAATAGGATTTCCGAATTTAATTAATTATATTATATAATTATACAGCTATATTCTTTATGAGACCGATAAACCATAATACCACAATATAAAATATAAATTGGCGCATTTTAAACATTAAAAATGAATATTTTATTATATAATGCATTTCATCAAGTGGAATTATATTTATAAAATAAGTGATTTTTAAAAATCGTTGTTAATTGAATAGTTTTTTACAAAAATAACCTACTCATAGGCACCACTATAGCTCTATTTCTGGGTAGGCTAAATTGGTATCAACAACCCGTGGGAGCTTTGCTCCTATACATCAATAGTATTGATAACATATAAAACTAGGTGGGTTATGCCCAACCAAGACCCCCCTGAGTTGCGCATATGAACCTACTTAAATGAAAATGTTATTTTAACATATTATAATAGTTTCCTAAAAACTTAATTAAATGTGTTGCATTTAATCATAAAAAGTTAAATACATTCATAAAATTAATATTTTTATTTTATTATTATTTTTGTTTTAATTCACAGTAGGTACCTATAATTAATACTATGAACTATGAATTATGATAAATATTTTATAGTTCATATTGACATATTGTATGTGTCTTATTCATGATAATTTATCAGTAAAAAGGTTAGTATGGATGGTATAGTTCGCATAATGCGCATAGAGTTAATACTGGACTGATGCATTTTGTTGTTTTTTTTATATACATATACGTTACAGAATTGCAGGTGCAGGGTAAAATGGACTAGTTAAAGTGTCGCATACTAAATATTGGCCACAAAAAGGTGATGCGGATAGAAATAGGTACCTATTATACAGTAGGAGAATGAGATGGGAGAAAGGAAAGAGAACAGGACATGATTCCGAAATACGCGGACCATTTCCCGCTACCAATAATAATGCGAGGTTAGTATTTTTTTTTATCCTATATGCGTATATCTATATACATAGAATACATGTATTAAACTTCTCTTCTTCTCTGAATATCTGAGAGAGCATTATGCCGTTTCAGTTGGCCAATCACGTACCCCGGACCAATGTGATGAAGGGGTTCATTTCTTTACTTTATGCGTGATCTCAACCAAGTGGAAAATGCGTATGAGAAAATCCGAACGAACGAGTGAAAAGATGATACCGTTTAAACTGTGTTCCTTTGAAACTCGGAGATGATAAAGGCAAAATGGTTTAATTGTATTAAAAATTAAATAAAAATCATTATTATGAATAGGTTTGTGTTTAATTTTCTTGGTATATACAACGTGGACAACAAATATAATACTTATACGATTCAACGAGTACAATTTTATGAAAGTTTCTATAATTTAAAAAATACTACACAACACATATTTCACTCAAACGTCTTACTGTATATTTTTTATACTTCAATAATTAATATATACACAATATTACACTATATAGCCTAATAAATTTCATTTATTTTATTATCTCGTTACGATTATTATCTATGTTTGATTTAAGCACAATAAAAATTAAGTATCCTGGGTGCTTGGGTTGCATGAACAAACACTCATCATTTAATGAATACAATATAGTATGCTAGTGGTTTTTTAAATATGATTAAGTGAGCCATAATCAGTCTATTAAGTTTTATTAAATCTTTAATTCTATAAATAAAATAATCAAAATAATTTATTTACAATAGGTAGTTATAGATAAAATTTAGAGATAACTCTAAAAGAAACATGGGTTCTCAGACTGTTTCTATAGTTTGATAACATATTACAAATTCATGCCTACGATACTTTTGAAAATAAGTTTGTTAAAATATGTATTTTATTGTACATATTACAAACAGGTGTTTGGGGAGTACCTATTCATATTTTGAATTTTTCCATAGGGGCTTATGAAATAACGAAAAAACGAATACATATTTTGTCACTTGATGTATACAGTATATCATTCTAAAATTAACTTCAATAGTTATTATTACCATTGTCTTGAAATATACAAAAAAAAAATATTTTTTTTTTATTCTCAAATAACAAACAAAAAAACACAATATTGAATATTAGAGTTTTTATTTAAACCATAGAATTATTCACTTTAAATATCTTGAATCAATTGTTTGATTTTTTTTTCTTCTAAAATAAATTATAAATATTGGACGTTTTTATGCATATGTAGTGAAAAAAATGAATGATAAATTTGGAACTCGGGAGTACAATTTCCTATAAATTAAATCTCCAAAATACACGAGAAATATATGCAAAAACAGCCGTGAAATGAATTTTTACTAAATCTTGATAACATGACTAAAAATAATTTTAAAAATAAATTTCATATTTATCTGATTCTGAGAGAAAGTGGCATATTGGTTGTTCAATATTGTGAGTTTTAGTATTAAAAAAGCTTAAAAATCATTCTATGTAAATTGTATGCAAATTATACTTTATAGATGTATAATAATATTTATAATATAATTAATTTTAAATATGAAAAGGTATTTAATATTTTTATTGAATGTCTCGGCATTTAAAAAATATATATATAACAAAATTGTGAACATATTAAAGAAGTTTATTAAATTGAATATATTTGTGAACATTTTTAATATGTCTGTGAATCAAATTAATTAATAATTTAAATAATTTTACCAAAAATTACTAGAATTTGTGATTATCTTATTATAATATTTAATATAATTTTATATGGGAACATACTATAGCTTACTTAAAACTGTAACGTGTTAATTTTACATAACAGCTTTTGTCGTAATTAAATATAATTGTTTAATATTTTGATAATTTGCAATTATAAAAGAAAAAAAACCAAGAACTAATTGAGTAACCTTCATAACACCTTTTATTTATATTGAAATCTATTCATTACACATTTTCATTACCTATAAACGATTTGTAAATTGTAACTTATTAAGGTTTAGTTAATTTTATTGGTTAGGTAGTTTTATATGCAATTTACTAAGAAATACATTTTCTACACTCGAAATAAGATTTTTGGAAACAAACACACAACATAAACCTATATTCCACTCTAAATAATGACTCTGACTGTGGTAGAAGGGTTTAAAACCAAAAATAAAGTTTCCACTTGCCTTTTACCGTTATATTGCCCTATAAATTCTAATTCACATTTAAACGTGCAGGAAAAAGGGCCCAAAGGTTTTTGAATCAGTCCCCTGCAAATAAGTTAATTTAATCTTAGCACGCAGGAACTTCATCCATTCTAATTCCGCCTGTCGACATTTCGACCTTTCGCCAATATCGTCGTTTTCCCAGGGGTATTCTACTGGATCCTAATATCTTACAGACATTCAATGTCGAGGTCCCTTCAGTTACGTTACCTTAATGGTTATATATTACGGTAGTGTTCTTAGAAGACAAGGAAATATTAAATACCAATTTTCAATACAATATTTAAATAAAAATCACTCTTGTCAATCGTATGAATGAATTATGTTGCACAAATCACTTTGTGCAAAAAACATCTTCAGAAATGTTTCGTTTTTCGATACAATCAGAGAGACATCTTTTCCATCAGTATGAGTTGTTAAAAGTACCATGATGTTATTCTTTTGGAAAAACGAAACATAGCGATAATCAAATAATACATTGACCGTATAGCATACATTTTTAATTTAAATAATAGATACGCGCATTATTTTCAAAAATTAATTCGTTTATAGTACATTTTAAAATACTTAAATACTAAATACATAAATATAAAATTTATATTCATTTAGTTATAAATTATAATAATTAAGGTCCAAAATTATTTGCTTCTTTATGTTTTTATTAAGTGTATGGAAATCAGTAATTGTGAGAAACGATTTTTATATCAGGAAATGCACAGTAAAAAATATTGATTAATGATTATGTATATAAAATTACAAATTTAGGGATACGTTACAATATTGTATATTATGACAAAAAAAAATGAGTTTCACATAATTTTTAGAAAATATCATTAAAATATTTTTATTTGCACCAAAGAATTTTCAATGTTTATTGAAAATAACTTGATAAGTCGCACGTAATATACTGTATATATATATTGTTTTTTTACAATTTAATGTTTTATTACGCTGTGTCCTTGTTAAATAGTGTACTTTCTTGTTTCCAATAGTTAAAATTATAATAAATAAAAAAATGATCTTACACATTTGTGAAATGTAAAATTTAAATAAAATACCATCTTGATTGTAACAATGTTCTAACTTTATTAAAACAAATAATTGTACATGATTCAATGGATTCATTTAATGTTAGGACTGTTAGTTATATATATATATATATATATATATATATATATATATATACTCATTATACTCAGGCTATATCAATATAGATGCTGTAAAGTTACGGTACAGGCATTAATTGTTGGCAGAAAATTAAATATGAAATTTCTTTCCTTTGAAATGGTATCATTAAAATATATATTTTATTATTATTTAGAAATGTATATTTGACGCAATAAACAAATACAATTCTAACCTAATAATATCTATTTACGCAAAATGACTTGACATCATTATAATGTATCAAAATAATATATATATATATATACAAATTTTTTTTTATTTGTATTAATAACGAATACATAATATATTTCGAGACATGATCGATTGTAACTCCTTTATAATTAGTTGATAATTTAGTTGATGAAATCTGAAATTAAAACTTAAAAAAAAAAATTAAATTAAAAATTCCTTATCCAATATTTATATTACATCAATTAATTATAGTAATTTTTCAATATTTGATATAGGCGTTAATACTAATTAATATTATTGTATTCGTGTACAGAGAATTCCGTTGAATGTGAAATATCGCATTACCTTCTTGTTGATACTGTACCTACGTATAATATTATAATACAATACGAGATGGGCATAAAGTAGGTAGATAACTTTATGGGTATAATGATATGCATGCATATATTACACTTTGTCATATCGATTCACAATTAAATGTATAATATTAAGATGATTGGTGTGTATGTATATGACTTAAGTAAAATAAAAATAAATACCTTTAGATATTTTTTGTAATTTTTTTTTACATAATATTATTGAAAAATAAAATAAATAACAATATTTAATATAAATATATTATCAATAATGTCTAATATAACTGTCCGCGTATACGCGTTAGATACTCACCGAACGGTATTGCCACTGTAACACGCATCGTACACACAATAGCCGACGGATAGTCGACAAAAGGAGTGTTGGTTACGCAGTGGTTTTTTTTTTTTTTTTTATAACATTTTTTTCCGCTCCTTCCATTCTCTAACTTATTGGTAGGTACATCATACTCGTATCATACATAAATAACATTATTATTTTTCAACCTCCGTATACCGTTCCCGACCGAGTACTTAATTCCGTATATTTCTAGTCTAATTTCATGGTTTCATGCAGACAACGCGCGTGTCACGCCTGCATATTATAACCATGGTAACAGATCGTCATATAAATGCGATAGACACCGATACTACGAAATAATACCATAACATCGGTATATAACACACCTATACACTATTACAGCGAAAGCAATTATATTACGTTGTGCAAGGGCATGAGTGGCGGTGGTAATAGAATACGATGTCTACACAGTAGCAGCGAATTATTTGAACCAATAGATTTTCGTCTTATACGTATAATAATATTACACGTGTCCTCTCTCGGCGCGGTCTTACAGATCTAACCATCGCGCGCCCGCGTGAATTCACAAACGCGCTCACAGCCATACGCACAAATACATATAAATCCCCTCTCAGGTCTTTCTTTATTTCATTCCATTTTTTTCATCATTTAATACGTATACCGTCCACCCTCTTAACATTGGTCCCGAGTCCAAAAAATCTCATGACGCAGATGGCACCTCTATAGATTAAAGTCTGTGCGTACCTACCTAAGTATAAGCTCGCTATTTCATTATTTGTTTTTCACCTAAATTTCGCCTATGTTGAAGCTCAATATTATATGGAATAGTCGTACACTATAGGTAGTCAAAAACTCTCATAGATCTTTTCGCAGTTTTAGAAGCTGATTTTTACTCGTTTAACAGCCCTTTAAAAATACATCGTATTTTACCACCTTAAAGTTAGGTTAGAGCATTACAAAAATAACGATTTAACAACGTACTATTACTTTTTTCGCCATACTATAATAAAGGTATACAATGTACATATTATTATTATAAAACTTGTTTATATGATAAATTTAAATAAATAAATTATAGCATTATCTGAAAACTCATTTTAAAAGATGTAAATTTATGTATTATCATTATTTAAGGATCCTTTAAACAAAAAAATAAATAAATAAATTGCAATTTTTACATAAATGTACTGCGATAAAATAAGCATAAATGTATAATACCGGATATAATATTAGTATTTAATATATTAAACATATACCTAAACGTTAACATAATATTTCAAAATTATTCACTTATTAGATATAAATAAATATAATTAATTATATTACAACATTATCTAATATATTTTTCCAATCTGAATATAAAATTTGTTTATTCTTTTTAACTCATTAGTCATTCAAATTAAATTGTTATTATTAAATATTAATTTTGTTTTTAATTTTTTTATATACTAATATGACCACTGTTTTAGAAAAAATACGTTCCATTAAATTTAAATCTGTAAGATCTGAAACCAAGTACATGTAATATTAATGGAGATTTTATTTAATTTTTAAGACCCATATCAAAATGTAACGCCCATGTTGTGAAGTGGAGCATTTTTTGTTCTATCAGGACTTAAGGTTCTATTTTTTCTTAATAAACTCTATACTTAGAATTTTTTTTTTAGTTTTATTGCTTTTGCTTCTTGTTACATTTTATATAATAATTATTATTTGTTTTCAATTGTAAATTGGAAATATTATAGTTATTTTTAGAGTAATTCTGTGAATTATTCAACAAATAATTAATGTGGTGTATTTAAAAAAATCAAATTTCATTTAAAAAACCAAAACATAATATTTTTATTCGTGTTGTTGAAACCTATGCTTGAAACATAACTAAATATTCTAATAATATTTAAATAATTATAATTTAGATTTTTAACATATTTAGGTTTGCATTAGTTAGTTTGAATGCATATTTATACAAAACAATTACGCATTGCAACTTGAACATAGTATTCAGCTGCGTTTGATTTCGAGAAGTTTACCTATATTAATGCACAGCGAATATTCAAAGTTATGAAATTAAATTCCATCTTATGAGCAATTCTGATAAGTTGGGATACCCTTAGTTGTGTAAATATAGATTATTAATTAGTACAGAGTTAAACTTTTGTACGAATCTTGATAACTGGTTATTTTGCTAAGCTCTAGCAATACAACAATACAGAGAAACATTTATCCACTGTCTGAGAATATAGTAAGTTACGAAGGATGACGATAATACAAGCATAATATTATAACATATGCGTTACAATAATGTCATACGATATTACACAATTATGGCGTATATAAATATGTGATTTTACTATTTCTGGTTTGTATATACATTATATTATTACAATATGAATGCATACCCGTTGATATGAAGTACGCCGTGTTCTTCTTTTATGGGACGTAAATCATTTGACGAGATAAATTTTTTGTTGTGTTGGAAATAAAAAAGAATTATAATTTCGAACTATCGCACCTTTACAGAATCCTATACTTACTATACTGCAAAATAATATTTACCGAGATGAAAAAAAAACGTTGTGGTGGACCGCACATCACGCCTCCATGCGACCGTTATCAAATTATCGTTGCAAAGTTCCCGGCCGAATCCAGACAGTTTGATTTACACACACGTTATAATATATTATTACATTTTAATATTTTAATATACACATACTGCACGTGCCGTCCAACGTTCAAACTATAACAACGGTGTTGTGTTTGCACTTCATTAATTCGAGCGACAAAATGCTATAGCACGTGATTCCTGTTTGCATGGTCACGGAAAAACATAAACCGAACATTTTTTTTTTAGTTTAGTTTAACGGTTAGTCTAACCGGCAAATATAAATGACCAGCGACGACGAAACGTATAATACCTACCTACCTATATATTATTATGCGTAAACGTATGTTTATTATTAGAATATGGTATGCGTATGGATATGTATAGGAATTAGGAAGTGTGTTTGTAAACCTTATAATACCTATGGACCAATTAAACAAATGTCGGTCGTTGACGTTTCACTGGTAATTCTACATATTTAAAATAATTATACATATAATATAGAGAGTAGAAAAAATTATTTTCCTTCATATTAATATGATATAATACGTATTTAATATTCTTTGTTTAATATAGAAGATTGTTTTTTTTAACTTTAGATACACAAAACTCATATTTTTAAATTTTTTAATTATAACTGTTTAAGTCTTAATGATAAATAAAAATTACTTTGTAGGTAAATAATTCTACTCATAAAGTAAGTATCACACGATTTTTATAAATTTGGCGCCACCGATAATTACCAATGAACTCTAAAACGGAAATAAAGTTTTGTGATG
The DNA here is from genome assembly GCF_020882245.1 of Rhopalosiphum padi. NCBI lineage: Eukaryota > Metazoa > Arthropoda > Insecta > Hemiptera > Aphididae > Rhopalosiphum > Rhopalosiphum padi. Next base: position 33,576,324 of record NC_083597.1, read on the forward strand.
TATATTATAAGTTTATATAACAATTTTCACTCAATTACTTGATATATTGGTAATTTTTGACTATTATAAAAATTTACTTATTTATGATCAAAAACATAAATGTTTTATGAATAATTATTCAAATGAAAAACGTGTATTTTCTTTTATCCCCTCTTATTAGT